>NC_090247.1:62956396-62970247 GCF_037325665.1 Littorina saxatilis
AGCATTACTTATTTTGTACTATAAGTTACACGCAAGTAAAACTGCATTCTTTACCAGAATCACGAGATCAGCTTAGCTAATTGAAGAAAAAAAAAGTTGTGTCTAATATAGTCGCATCTGCGTAGCTACACGCCCAAACACTTCAACAAGTCGCGTGAAGCGATATAAAAACATTTAGTCAAGATCAACACCACAAACAAATCATCGCCGAAACTACATTCCGATAGTCTCAGCTAACCATACCGAAGACCGAGACGGGTCACGCTCTCCGCCGCGAAGCACGCGTCCGTAGTACTTACTGAACCTATTTTCTTTCATTCTGAGCACATTTTTAGAGTAAACATGACATATCCATTAATTTTTGAATTTAGGAGAAGATGAGAAATACAACGCAATCAATATTAAATCTGTTTGCGAAAAATCGATTTTAATGACAACTTTAATGAGCAAATTCATTAATTAATTTTTAAGACTCCACGCTGAAATGCAATACCAAAGTCCGGGCTTTGTTGAAGATTACTTGACCAACAGTTCAACCAATTTGCTTAAAAAATGAAGGCGTGACAGTGCCACCTCAAATTTCACAAAAAGCCGGATATGACGTCATCAAAGACATGTATCGAAAATTTTTTTAAAAAGGTGTGGGGATATCATACCCAGGAACTTTCATGTGAAGTTTCATGAAGATCGGCCAATAGTTTTCTCTGAATCGCTCTAAACATACACACACACTCACAAACACACTGACACACAAACATACATACACCCCACCCTCGTCCCGATTCCCAGTCTATGTTACCACATTTAGTCAAAACTTGACTAAATGTAATTATGCGTTGAGTTCGGGACTAACATTCCCGCTTTGTTTGTGTTTGTCGCCTTACAGATCTTTGAACTCGGCGTCACAGCCATCAACCAATGACTTCCCCAGTCGTCATCACCACCACAGAACGTCTCATCATCAACTCCATCACCATCGTCTCAACAACCAACATCTCCTCCATCCACGATGACACCACCACGACGACAACACCGACGACGCCGGCACAAGCCCTTCCGCTGGTCGTGAAGGTACTGATGGTGGCGGTGTTATCGACGACGGCGGTGGTGGGGGCGGTGGGCAACGGCGTGGTGTGTGTGCTGGTGTACCGAAAGGCCGCCATGAGGTCTGCTGTCAACCTGCTGGTTGCCCAGCTCGCACTGTCCGACCTCCTGCTGTGTCTACTCGTCCTGCCGTCGTCGGTGCTGGGCATGTTCCTCGAGTCGTCCCACTGGCTTGGCGAGCTGTGCGGGCTGGAGTCCCTGCTGCAGCAGACGCTGGTCACCCTCAACGCCTTTCTCCTCCTAGCGGTCAGCCTTGACCGTTACCTCATAATCGTGCATCGCCAGGAGAAGCTCAACGTCCAGCGAGCGCGAGGCGTCATCCTCCTCGCCTGGGTCTTCTCCCTCCTCGCCGCCCTCCCTCCGCTGGTGGGGTGGGGGGAGTTCTCCACCTACCCGGGCCACCCGCAGTGTGTTGGAGTACCCGTCGAGCAGACTCCTGCAAGTCAGAGCTACGTGGTGCTTCGCTGCCTGGTCACGCGGTACGCGCCGGTCGTCGCCATCTTGTATTGCTACGCACGGATCGTGTGCATGGTGCGGCGGAAGAGCGTGAAGGTGCATCACTTCGCCGTGGACGTCGGAATGTCGCAGAGCAGCAGGTCCGCCCTGCCCAGGCCCCAGCCTCGTATCTCCATCACGGGGGCCCTCAGGGGGTTCTCCTCCCCGGTACAGTATCCCCCTATCTCCCCCAGCCCCTTCAGAGACGTGCTATCATCTTCGGACTACTTCTCAGCTAGATCGAAGACTTGTCACGGAGGTTTGAGGGAGGTTGCGTCGGCAGAGCAATCCACTGTGACGAGTCCAAGCCTTGTGTCAGGAGATTTCAAAGCACGCTCGTGTCCTGAGCGTTTTACGTTCACTGCAGATTCTGCGACAGACAGATCGGCAGACTTGTCCGTGCACACTCTACCCATCAACTCAAACTGTGCGAACTTTGCTGTTCACGCTGTCACGTCTTCCCCGGTCAAGTGTGTCGACACCGTCAAAGCGAAGTGTTGTTCAAGTCGAACCGTCGGAAGTTGGCTTTCTTCGCCTTACCGTGTATCTACAAAAAGTATGACTGGTTCTGTTGGCAAATCCTCTACTGCCGACCAATTCTCTGCGAATGCTTCCGGTGGAATGCTGTGTTCTTTCTGTGGAAAGACGATGAGAGTCAACACTGATGCTTCTTCTTCATCACATTCCCAAGATGCTGGAGCCAGCTGTCCACGTACCTCGGAATCTCCCCGGTGCATGTTGGCGTCTCAGGGCAGCGTGTATGTCAACTCTCCTTGCCTTCACCGGCACTTGCCCCACGGGTTTCGTTCATCGGAATTTCCCGTTCCCGTGTTTCCCGTGCCTGAGTGTGTTTCTGGTGCTGACTCACCAGCCGCGCGCTCTGTCAAGAACCTTGTCACAACAATGCCCAGCGTTTCTCCTGACATTGCTCGAAGGGATGAGAATTGTCGACATTTAAATGCCCACACAGTGACATCGGATATTCTTTCTCCTGACGGTAGCTTCACGGCCCATTTAGGCAATACGTGTGTCGATGGTAAGCCTGGATTTAAGGCCCATTTAGGCCAAAACGGTGTCGATGGTAAGTGTGGAATGGACAGGGGTTGTTCTGACAGCTTGCATGAGGTTTGTGACACACCGGAATTAACGGAAGGCAAGTATCTTGATGACAATGCGTGTAAACAACAAAGTCCTCAAAGGGTACAGTTCTGCCTCAATTCGGACGTTTCATACGCTGCCGCAGAAAATGTTTCTATTCATGAGTCTGACAGAGACACTAAACCGAAGGACTCACCGGCTGCCAAATTTGTCACAGGCAGCGTGTCTCTTAAAAAGCCGCGGACAGCTGAAATGAGTGTATCACAGCAGTCACGGTCCTTGCCATCATTCGGCACACACTATGCTGGCAAGCTGTACAACTCCGAACTTGCCTCGGCGGAATGTACTCTGAATGCTCTGCGGAGCAGCCCCTCTTATGTCCAATGTCATTCTCACAACCACCCATCGGAACACTTTTGCAGGCAGGCGTGTGATTCTTCGAGTTCAGACTTGTTTGCAAACGGCGCACAGGTAGCCACACCAGGCGTGCCGTCACCCAAGGAGCAAGCTCAGACTCTTTCATCGCTGTGTTCGTGTCCTTCTCCTTTCAATCTTGTCCCTGTCGCCCACAACAGAACATCCAACGGACACATTCGGCATCATCGCACTGTGGATGTATCTCACAGTCTCCCAGCACAGTGTTCGGGCCTTGCTTTTCAAGACAGGCTGGAAAACTCGCAGCAAAGAACACCGACCTGCCGTCATTCCAGCGCTGACAATACCGCAGCTCCTGCTAACGGTACTCACGAGCTTCACCGGTATAAGATATCCCCCTCTCTCTTCACTCCCACTAAGAACAGGCCGCGGACTTCCCAGTCCCACTCCCACGCCCACCCCCACTCCCAGCCTCACGGGAACCCGTCCTATCTCTCCTCCCCATCCGGTTTCTCCCCAGGGGCTAAGGGCGCGAGACGCACGGCCGGCGCAAGACGTCAGGTGGTGCAGGACATGGTTCTCAAGACTCGCGCCTTCAAGACGATCCTCATCCTGTCCCTGCTGCTGTGTGTGTGCTGGATTCCCCACGCCACGGCGGTGCTGGTGACCACCTTGACAGGGCGGCCCTCCCCTGTAGCTCTGTGTCTCCTGCTGTGGCTGGGCTTCGTCAAGAGCGCGTTGAACCCCGTGGTTTACTGCCTGAGGATCCGCAAGTTCCGCGACGCCTGTAAAGACTCTGTGCCCAGCTCGTGCCACTCGTGCTGCGTGTTGCCGCGCTGTGTGGCCGTCGTGGCCAAGAGAAGGGTCAACCCGAGTTCGGTGTATCAATGTGCAGAGTCGTCCTTTTCTACGTGAGAGTTCAGAGACGATCCTAGCTGATTTCAATGTGTTCAGAATCGTCCCTTTCTACGTAAGACATCAGAGTCGATGCTAGCTCTGTGTATCCGTGTGCAGAATCGTCCCTTTCTACGTAAGAGGTCAGTATCGATCCTGGTACCTATCTGTGTTCAGATTAATCTTTTTCTGCGTGAGAGTTCAGACTCGATCCTAGCTGACAGTACCAGTGTGCAGAGTCGTCCCTTTCTGCTTGAGATAAAGAAGTCAAACCACTGCTCTGTATGTGGAATTATTTCCCTTAATAAATAATGAGCGATGACATTCAATCCTTGCTCGTTAGAGGATTACTTTGCCTTAATAAATAATGAGAGATGCCATTCAATCCTTGATCGTTAGAGGATTTCTTTGCCTTATTGAATAATGAGAGATTCCATTCAACCTCAGCTCTGTATAAGGACTTCTTTGCCTTGATAAATTATGATATATATGACATTCAATTCCAGCTCTGCATTGGGATTTCTTTGCCTTAATGAATAATGAGAGATGGCATTCAACCCAAGCTCTGTGCAGGGACTTCTTCGCCTTGATGAATAATGAGAGATGGCATTCAACCCAAGCTCTGTGCAGGGACTTCTTTGCCTTGATGAATAATAAGAGATGGCATTCAACCCCAGCTCTGTGCAGGGACTTCTTCGCCTTGATGAATAATGAGAGATGGCATTCAACCCAAGCTCTGTGCAGGGATTTCTTCGCCTTAATAAATAATGAGAGATAGCATTCAACACACGCTCTGTACAGGGACTTCTTTGCCTTGATGAATAATGAGATATGGCATTCAACCCAAGATATGTGCAGGGAATTCGTTGCCTTGATGAATAATGAGAGATGGCATTCAACCCAAGCTCTGTGCAGGGACTTCTTTGCCTTGATGAATAATGAGAGATGGCATTCAACCCAAGCTCTGTGCAGGGACTTCTTTGCCTTGATGAATAATGAGATATGGCATTCAACACACGCTCTGTGCAGGGACTTCGTTGCCTTGATGATAAAATGAGAGATGGCATTCAATCCCAGATCTGTATTTATATTTATAGGGACTTTGCAGTTTAAATGAACGATACAATGACAGTCCATCCTAGCTCTGAGAAGAAAGTGTTGTGTCGCCACGAGAGATACGAGTGAACACCGGCTTTGTGTATCATTATGCAGAGACCTCTTTGTCTACATGAGAGATGTATGTTACAGTCAATCCTAGCTCTGTGTATCAGGGTACTGGATACTCTATGTCTACTACAGAGATAAGCGTCAATCACGGATGTGTGTCGTTGTATCTGTATGCCGAGACGTTTTTGTCCACATGTGAAATACGACTGAATCGTAGCTGTGTATGTCAGAGTACTGAGACCTCGTCGTGCGAAACATGATAAAAGTCAACGCCAGAAATGTGTATAAGTGTGCATAGACCAATTATTGATCTACCCGATAGAGTTAGCCCCAGCTCTGTGTAATAGTGTAAAGAGAAGGTTCTTCCTTTATGCCAGAAATAGCCAGTGGACAGTCAGCGCCTAATTAATATAAACTCTTACGTTTTTGTCGGGTGGATTTAGGGAGTACCCTTACTTCGGGGGCGATCACGTGACCCCTTTGAAATAAAACTTTCATTCGAAAAGTGTGCCTGATAACCAGGTAGACAGCCTTTAACGGCATAGACATTTTAAACGTAATGACACTAGAATGAATGTCTTACTTGGGGTACGAAAATGTATGCCGTGATTTTGTGGCTGAGATAAGATCCTTTGTTCCTTCCGGTCAGCAGCCTGCTTTTTGTTGAAGGCCGTTCCACATCCACATCCGATGCCTCTCTCTCGATCCCCCTCTTCACCCCCCCCCCCACCCCTCCCCGAGTAATATCATGTACTATTCGTGTTGCTTTTTTTGTTTGTTAAGCAGCATTGTTATGTGGTTCTGTGCCTTCTATATACAGTTGTACGGATTCGTAAAGAGTACATCGTAGTCCTGGGTGCAATTTATTTTCTTCAAAATTAAGCATTCTTATCACTGTTCCGAGACAACTTTGAAGTGTGTGTGGGGGGGTGGGGGTGCGCACGCGCGCGCGTGTGTGTGTGTGTGCGTGTGCGTGCGTGCGTGTGTGCGTGTGTGTGTGTGTGTGTGTGTGTGTGTGTGTGTGTGTGTGTGTGTCCCTAAGATTGTGTGTGAGTGTGTGTGCGCGTGCGTGCGTGTGTGTATGTGTGCGTGTGTGTGTGTGCGTGTGCGTGCGTGCGTGTGTGCGTGTGTGTGTGTGTGTGTGTGTGTTTGAGTGTGTGTGTTTTCTAGTAAGTATTTGAAACTTAGCGTAGTTCGTGTATGTGTACATAAGACAGTGCCCGTATGAACGCACCATCACTCATGCTATTGCTGTTGTAAATACCTTTGGAAGTCGTGATGGTCAGGATATCTAACATATGTTAACTGCATTGCTTTGTTAGAAATGCATAAGCGTTTCTTCCCTTGTTAGCGAACATGTACTAAATCGCACATTTGACAAGGCAAGAACACCCCTCCATGGACATATATAACAAGAGTAAACCTTTTATTGTCATTTTACTTGCTGCTCCCTTTGCAGATTGGCATCTCTTCTGAATCAATTTTGTAACCAAACCTTAATGATGACAAATGCAACATTAATGCAACACTCCCCCCCCCCCCCCCAACACTGCAATAAGCACATCAAGTGTAGAATATTTTTTCAGATGTTTTAGTATAAAAAAACCCGTTAGCGTATTTAAAGACCTGCTTTTCTTCTACTCAAAAATGGGTACAATACACGAGTGCACTATTTGGTTATGACGTTACAGGCCCTTGACCACTTCTACCCTCAGAATTTTGTTGTTGTTTCAGTATGATTCAGTGAGCCGTCAAAAAAGTTAACAAAACTGAACGATGTTTCACGTGTTTACATTGGTAATTTGTTTAAAATCTGCGTTAACAGAGCTTATCCATTTCGTTTAAATCTGCGTTAACAGAGCTTATCCATTTCGTTTAAATCTGCGTTAACAGAGCTTATCCATTTCGTTTAAATCTGCGTTAACAGAGCTTATCCATTTCGTTTAAATCTGCGTTAACAGAGCTTATCCATTTCGTTTAAATCTGCGTTAACAGAGCTTATCCATTTCGTTTACATCTGCTGCGTAGGCTGGCTGATCTTGCGTATGCAAAAACTCACGACCGCACGTTTGGATAGCTGCTAGAAATCCTGGGGTGGCTGTAGTTGATATGCAATCAGCCAGAACCTCCACGAAGCAGCTAGTCCCTCCCAATTGCACAGGACAATGACAAAGACCCTCTTCTGCCTTGCGTACCATATAACTGAAATTGGACGTTGTAAAATGTAGATATTTGGAATGTGACACAATGCAGGGAAACCCTTGTCACATGTTCGCCTGAACAGATCTGTTAGTTCGCTCGGTCATTCCCAAAGGGAGGAAGGCGTTGCAAAATGATGATGCATTTATGATTGAATGCAACAGACAATTAAACAAACATCTGACTGAATGTTGTGTTTTGTTCCTGTACTTGGCCGTGTGTGTGTGTGTGTGTGTGTGTGTGTGTGTGTGTGTGTGTGTGTGTGTATGTATGTGTGCGAACGTGCGTTCGTGCAGGCGTGCGCGCGCGTGTGTGTTTGTGTGTGTGTGTGTGTGTGTGTGTGTGTGTGTGTGTGTGTGTGTGTGTGTGTGTGTGCTTCAACACACCAAAACAAACAAACAATTACAAACAACACATACAAAATACAATAAAAAAAAAAACCAAACAATCAAACAAACACACACCCTTCAAGCACTAGCTGCCAGTAGACAAGCCAACGGCCAATCCATGCAACAAACTACACAGCGGAAATGGAAAAGCAACACCCAAACAAGCACCGACAACCAACACACACACACACACACACACACACACACACACACACACACACCCACGCGCGCGCACACACACACACTCACACACACACACTGCACACACACACACACACACACACACACACACACACACACACACACACACAGACACACAAACTAAAAAAAAACTAACATCAACTTTAACCAACAGCTTCAACTGTCTATCTAACACCGCAAAAAACTGCCAGGAGGGGAAAACAACAACAACAACGACAACAACAACAACAACAACAACAACAACAACAACAACGACAACAACAACAACAACAACAACAAGGTGTTTCTTTCGATTTATGTGCACAATTCACATGGCACCAGCGTAAATGTAGAATTCATGATTTATCCCCGAGTACGCAGTACTAGGGTCCTGCAGACTTTAATTGTGTGTCTGTTCGTCTCGACTTAACAGCTTATTGCTGGGAAACTACTGGGCACAGTTCGTTCAAAAGTTGATACACTAACTTGATAATAGGTCCGATTGATCGTATTAAAACTTCATAATGTTACCTGGGACCTAAATGCCCCAAAAAACACAAAAGCCACTCTTAACGGCGGGCGCGATTCGCGGTGGGATAGAACAGCCGTTCGGCTGATAAACCGCCCAGCCAGCGACACCACACCAGGCTTTTTGCGTGCTTTGCGTGCGTGTACCACTGCGCGAGGAATATAGGCATTTGAGTTTACTGGCGATTGTCAGATTTGTTGGCTTGGAGGAAAACGTCTCCGACTATGGCCAAAGAGATCCGGGTTCGATTCCCGGCATGGGCGGTCTATTTTTTTTTTAAATTCTTGTTTACTATTGTTTATTATGAACGTTTTAATGTTTTATTTTACTGTAATAGTTTTTTTTAATTGTGTAAAATAAATAAATAATATATATATTTTTTTTAATCCAAGTGATCCGGGTTCGATTCCCGGCATGGGCGGTCTATTTTTATTTTTTTATTTTTTTTTTTTAATTCTTGTTTTACTCTAATAATTTTTTTAATTGTGTAAAATAAATAACATTTTTTTTTAATCCACGTGCACAAGACAAAAACTTTCATACTGGGGGAGCGTACTCGGGTCCAGCGCCAGCGTTTTTTTTCTTACCGCCATCAGAATAACACAGGAAAAGCCGCAAACTGTACTGAAAAACGTCGTTCAATAATTCAAACGACTGTCCATTTAGCAGGGTTTTTTATGCGGCAAATCCGAGATTGCTATCGATGGTCATATTTCTAGTTAATCACTGTCCCTGCGTCTGCTCATTCGCTGTGTAGCGCATAAAACAAGTACATTGTGTAAAAGTGTGCGTAACCTGCGTGAGGCTGAGGGAGAAAGAGAGACACAAAGGATCAGAACGGTGTACGTGTGTTTATGTGTGTGCGTGCGTGTGTATGCGTGCGTGTATGTGTGCGTGTGTGCGTGAGTACATGCATGAGAGCGAGAGAGAGAGAGGGTGAGGGAGAGAGAGAGAGAGGGTGAGGGAGAGAGTGAGAGAGAGACAGACAGACAGAGAGAGAGAGAGAAAGAGCGAGAGAGGAAGATTGAGAGAGAGAGAGAGACAGACAGACAGACAGACAGAGAGAGACAGAGACAGAGAGAGAGAGAGGAAGATAGATAGAGAGAGAGAGAGAGAGAGAGAGACAGACAGAGAGAAAGAGAGAAAGAGAGAGGAAGATAGAGAGACAGAGAGAGATGCAGAGAGACAGAGAGAGAGAAATGAAGATAGATAGAGAGAGAGAGAGAGAGAGAGAGAGAGAGAGAGAGAGACAGACAGACAGACAGACAGACAGACAGAGAGAGAGAAAGAGAGAGAGAGAGGAAGATAGAGAGACAGAGACAGAGAGAGATACAGAGAGACAGAGAGAGAGAGATGAAGATAGATAGAGAGAGAGAGAGAGAGAGAGAGAGACAGAGACAGAGACAGAGACAGAAGAAAGAGAGCAGTATTTGGGAATATTACGGATATTTTAATACAGGTGCTAGAAATGTTGTTAACAAAAACACAATTCTGGAGATCCCATACTTATCAAGTCGCAATTTTGTTAGATGAGGACTTTTCTCGAATGGCAACTGGATGATCGCAGTCTATTTCAATATTTTTTTGAAAACAATAATTTGAAAATGAGATGCCTGTGATCACGACCGCCACAATAATCGCCTTCATAACAAAAACACGTTTAAATATTTAAACAGATGTCTTGTCAATATAAAGTTTAAGGTTCTGTAGTACAGGAAAAAAATTACCAGCCTAGAACTTCTCCGTGATCGAGAAGAGCTGCGCATCCAAGGGGAACAACTCGTGCTATACTAATCTTCAAGTACTGAGTAACAGTTATCTTACAGTTTGTTGTAAAGCTCGCAGGTGCCGTGTGTGTGTGTGTGTGTGTGTGTGTGTGTGTGTGTGTGTGTGTGTGTGTGTTCGGTGTGTGAGTGTGTGTGTGTGTGTGTCGGTGTGTGAGTGTGTGTGTGTGTGTGTATGTGTGTGTGTGTGTGTGTCGGTGTTTGAGTGTGTGTATGTGTGTGTGTGTGTGTGTGTGTGTGTGTGTGTGTGTGTGTGTGTGTGTGTGTGTGTGTGTGTGTGTGTGTGTGTGTGTGTGTGTGTGTAGTGTCGGTGTGTATTTGTATGTGTGGGAGAGAGAGAGAGAAAATTGAATTGAATTGAACTTTATTTAACAAGGATTAAGATTTAAGGCTACGCCATTTCTTACAATCTGTCCTTGGGACGCACAGACACACAATGATAAAATTGAAAAAATAAACATTAAAAAGTTAAACAGTTTACCAACAAAAGGAGGTCAGAAAACTTCAGCACGTGATGATAAAGATGACGATGATGATGATGATGATGATGATGATGATGATGATGATGATGATGATGATGATGATGATGATGATGATGAAGATGAGGCATGAAGAGCTTACATATGTGGTTATTCATAAAATCAAATGCATACTATGCAAGTAATTATAAGTACAAGCTGGTAGCAATCGAACATGTAGCAATAGTACAACAAAAATATGTTCAGAATATATATACAATGCACAGCATATCTTTGGCGTAATACCAAGTGTGGTAAATCAAAACGCGTTAAACTACTCAGACATTAAGTGTTTTTTGACACATTTTTTAAAACTGTTTAATGACTTTTAGTGCTTAAAGAGAGAGAGAGAGAGAGAGAGAGAGAGAGAGAGAGAGAGAGAGAGAGAGAGAGAGAGAGAGAGAGAGAGAGAGAGAGAGAGAGAGAGAGAGAGAGAGAGAGAGAGGACCATAAAGGAAACGATACAACGTATTCCAGTCCTCTTTCTTATCTTTAGTTCAAACACAGAGAAAGCATTTAACCCACATTTAAATACCTGCTCTTTGGCTCTTTCACTTTGTGACGCCTATTTCCGTGCTTCTGCCCTGAGATTCGAGCACGCCCTTTTTTCAATCCCGTGCTTATAGCCCGGTCAAACAAACACGCGGTTCTGCCGTCACTGCCAAATAAAACGGATTGTAGAACAATCGAAAACGGCTCATCTAAATCGGTCGAAAACACATACGAAAACTCTCGAGGCTGCAGCGACGATGCCAATGTTTTGTGAAGGGGGAAAGTTGGCTAGTGTCGTGGTGCGAGATTTTCCGCTTTGGCAAAATATGAGACGGAATGTTTGCGTTTCGTCCTACGCACAATTCACAAAATAACTGGATGTACGCTTGGCAAATTAGGAATGTCTTAGTTCCTTGCTGTCTCAGTTGTTGAAGTTTGTAATTGGGTTCATTTGAATAGCGGCAATACCTACTGTGTGACAGCGATGAATGAATAGACAGATGCTGATAATAAAGACGTTCAGACCAGAGCTAGCGAAACGCACGCACACATTAAAAGCACAACGACATTCCTGCCAGCCCCACGGCCCCACGGCGCACGCACACACGCAAGCACGCACGCAAACAAACAATTTGCAAAAAATCCCATTCTGCATAAGATGCACCCATCGTGTTGATTGTAGTTATGGGTCTCTGTGTGTGTGGTTGTGTGTGTGTGTGTGTGTCAGTGTGTGTGTGTTTGTGTTTGTGTGTGTGTATGTATGTGTGTACGTACGTGCGTGTGTGTGTGTATGTGTGTGTGTGTGTCTGTCTGTCTGTCTGTCTGCCTGTCTGTCTGTCTGTCTGCCTGTCTGTCTGTCTGTCTGTGTCCATGCGTACACACTCAGATGGTCGCACGATATTCATGTCTATGGACACAGAGTCCAGCACAGAATGAAGAACGTATTTGTACGAGTCGTGACACTGACCGGCACATTTTTCATCTGACCAAATTAACATTACACTGACAGCAGCCCTCAGCCACCAGAGTGTACAGCGTCCAGATCAAAAGTTGCAGGCTATCTGAGCTCCTTAAGCACACAACATGGTCCCCCCCTTCCTCCACCACCGCCCCCCCCCCCCCCCCCCCAAGCCAAGTGTGGCCCCATGTCGTCGGATGACTCGTGGTTGTAGTGTCAACCCCAATGGTTGGACATTAATCTGCCATGGGGTTAATTTGTTTTTGTTGTTTGTTTGTTTAACGCCCAGCCGACCACGAAGGGCCATATCAGGGCGGTGCTGCTTTGACATTTAACGTGCGCCACACACAAGACAGAAGTCGCAGCACAGGCTTCATGTCTCACCCAGTCACATTATTCTGACACCGGACCAACCAGTCCTAGCACTAACCCCATAATGCCAGACGCCAGGCGGAGCAGCCACTAGATTGCCAATTTTAAAGTATTAGGTATGACCCGGCCGGGGTTTGAACCCACGACCTCCCGATCACGGGGCGGACGCCTTACCACTAGGCCAACCGTGCCGGTCATGGGGTTAATGGTGACCTGTGTGTGCGTTAAGGGCAGAATATACCAGCGCAGTTTCAGCGGCACAGACGACGCACGGCCTATTATTTATGCCGCGATAGAGGTTATGACGAGTATACTTGGCCTGTTTTCCTTTCATGCAACGTGTAGCGGGCTGGGATAAACTGCAGTGCGTCGTCGGTCCTGCTGAAGTTACATAGGTGAGCGGAGCCCCTTACACACACACTCCTTCTTGTGTAAACAATTCGACTCACCATCTCTAGATCTGACCAGGCTATTGCATATGATCAGGCTATTGCATATGATCAGGCTATTGCATATGATCAGGCTATTGCATAGTATGACCAGGCTATTGCATATGGCCAGGCTATTGCATATGACCAGGCTATTGCATATGATCAGGCTATTGCATATGACCAGGCTATTGCATATGACCAGGCTATTGCATATGACCAGGCTATTGCATATGACCAGGCTATTGCATATGACCAGGCTATTGCATATGACCAGGCTATTGCATATGACCAGGCTATTGCATATGACCAGGCTATTGCATATGATCAGGCTATTGCATATGACCAGGCTATTGCATATGACCAGGCTATTGCATATGACCAGGCCATTGCATATGATCAGGCTATTGCATATAATCAGGCTATTCCTCCCCTTTGACACGTAGCCAACATCCACAGTCCGACTCCTTCCCGCGAAGAGAGCAAATTGTCTCATGAATTCATTATATAAAAAAAAAAAGTGACAGGGGTCCGTTGCATAAATTAATTCATAAAAAATGCTCACTCAGACAGACAGCACGCAGGCTGTTGATTTGTTGTGTGTGTTCAAGTGTAGGGATGTTTTTTTCTATCCCATGTAACAGCCTGACCAGATCTGATCTGAGATGATGATTCGGGTGGTTTGCACGGGTGGGACTGTGAATCTTAAAAAGTCGATTATTATACACATAGAGAATACTACAAGGCTTGCTGTGTCGTACCAGATATACGCTCGTTGCTTTTTGGCTCACGTAAGTTAAGTGTAGCCTATGCGATGATAAACTTTGTCTGTCTGTGCGTGCGTGCGTGCGTGCGTGCGTGCGTGCGTG
>NC_090247.1:62970447-63010447 GCF_037325665.1 Littorina saxatilis
CTACCTTTCTCTTCATCTATTCGACATTCTGAAAAAAAATGTATGCTCTCTTCTGTTCCCTTCCCTTCATCCCGCAAACTACTCCCCCCCCCCCCCTCCTCTACTCCACCTCTCCATGCCTCCCCCCCTCCCCGCTCCAACAACTTCTTCCCGTCAGCTTCGAACGCGACCGCAGTGAAACTGTAGAATGTGGCACACCGAGTCTGAAGCTGGGCCCGTTTAGCCACATTGTTTTGGGAGGCCGAGACGAGACTGGGCCAAACAGTTCGGCTGCTTGCTGTTTTTGTTGAACGGACTCTCGTTTGATTCTTTTGTGTTGTGTTGTGTGTGTGTGCTGGCAGGATTCACGTTCGTGGTGATGATAAAGGTAAGATTTTTGTAATGTTGCGTGTTCTCTGTGTCTCGAATTCCAGAAATTCCTAGAAACTATCAGGTATGTTCAAGAATAGCATCCCAGATTTACTCTCCGGTAATAGTCGGGCATGCAGTTTAAAAAGTCACTATCAATCGAATTTCCAGTTTGACTAAAAACTATCGCTTTTTATGGCTTCTGTTCAGTTTCAGCAAACTGGCACGGTTTTCTATGTCAACAAAGTTCGGAAACGGCACAACTGCTTTCATTGAATTAGTAGTGACACACTTTTTTCTAGCAGCAGTTGTTTTGTGCTACTTCTTCGTATTTTCAGTATCACCATACCGACTGCACAACGCAGCTGGAAAAGTCATCTGACTATTTTCCGCTTGGAATCATTCATAAAGCAGCTGATGCTTCACTCGGAAGCTCGACGGAAACTGAAATGCACTGCGACTTTAGTGGAGTGTAGAAACTATGTTCATAAATACAGTGTATCCAATGTTGCCAAGGCCACGGTGTGTGCGAAAACCAAAACCCAAGATGGTTTAATTTTATGAAAAGTATAAGCAATGACAATGTTCAAGAAAAAAACAAAAGCCATTCATAAACGACGTGCATGGTGCGTGTGATTGAATTGACAAACTAAGAAAAACAAATTGACTGGAAGAGTGAAATACAAAAAGTTCTCACCATTTCATGTTTAAAGAATATATTGGTGCGAAACGAGACTGGGATGATGCCACAGGTAGTTTGCACTGCACGAGCATGTGTTTTGGTTTGGGTTCTCGAAATGGGAAACTGCAAAAGCACTGGGACAAAAAGAGTACAATCATTATGATGGGCAAAACAGAAGCCAGCAAGCTATTCTGCTCTGCCAGGTTAAAAAGAAGACAGCGAGAGGCATGCACCAAAAAACTGTGAGTTCCGTGATACTCTGTGGGTTTCATTCAGTTCAATTAAGTATGCTGAAACATGGCTTGGTTTATGTGCAGGGCAAAAAGTGCACACATATTTCAAATCTCTCTCTCTCTCTCTCTCTCTCTCTCTCTCTCTCTCTCTCTCTCTCTCTCTCTCTCTCTCCCTCTCTCCCTCCTCTCTCTCTCTCTCTCTCTCTCTCTCTCTCTCTCTCTCTCTCTCTCTCTCTCTCTCTCTCTCTCTCTCTCTCTCGCACTCTCTACCTCCCACTCTTTCTATTTTTCCTCTCTCTCTCTCTCCCGTCGCGATATAACCTTCGTGGTTGAAAACGACGTTAAACACCAAATAAAGAAAGAAAGAATCTCTCTCTCTCTCTCTCTCTCTCTCTCTCTCTCTCGTGTGAATGCCATTGTTGCTGTTGTCTACTGTCTATATGTCTAGGTTCCCCCGTCAGCGTACCGTGTACACATAGATTTCTTTGTTGTTGAGGAGAAAGGAAGCTGACAGGAGCAGTCTTGGGAGTCTGGTCTGGCTGCAGAGTGAGATGGACATACCACTTGGTGGCTGAGTGAGATGGACATACCACTTGGTGGCTGAGTGAGATGGACATACCACTTGGTGGCTGAGTGAGATGGACATACCACTTAGTGGCTGAGTGAGAGAGAGAGAGAGAGAGAGAGAGAGAGAGAGAGAGAGAGAGAGAGAGAGAGAGAGAGAGAGAGAGAGAGAGAGAGAGAGAGAGAGAGAGAGAGAGAGAGAGGTTGGGTTTAGGGATTTTTTTCTTTACTTTCTAAGCCAATTTTCGATATGTGTAAATGTGGTCTTTTGTGACTCAAATGCTCGGTGTGTGTGTTGGGCGCTAGGGGGGAGGTGTATGATTGTCTGTCTGTCTGTCTGTCTTTCTATCGGTCTCGTTTTACATATTAATTTATTTGTTCTCATTCATCAGCCAAGTTATTTCGTTGTTGTTGCAAAGATGCAGCTCAACTTCAATGGTAACTTTGTATCACCGTGGGACTACATTTTACCAGTCATCTACCTAGATAAACGATACCTCCCCTAGCATCTTCATCAGTTTGAAGGGCGACGCGAAAAAGAAACGCGTGAGTGTAGGGAGACGAAATGCAATTAACATTATCTCGATCCCTTTGCTCTTAGATAGGTGGCGCTGCTGGTAACACGGCGTGCATATCTACGTCAAGCGAACGACACTGCTAATTGCTTGACGAGCATGGAACGTAGTGCTAGTGGATCATGCACGCAATTAAAGGCACAGTCATTTCCGTGTATGCAGTTCGGCTCAACTGACATCGCAATTCTGGCCAGGCTTTGACATTAAAGAAGACCATTACATTACCTGCACACATACTGAAACTCAACATTCTGGATGCTTTCTGTAGGGGTTTGGATCTGTTTATGAATTCATGTCGCATATTGTTACAGGTGTGAGTTTAGAAAAAAAAAAGGATTCATCACAAGGGTCCCATTATGCACAGACATCAACCAGGCGCGTGTGTGTCTGTTTGTGTGTGCGCGCGTGTGTGTATGTGTGTATGTGTGTGTGTGTGTGTGTGTGTGTATGTGTGTGCGGGTGGGTGTGTGGGTGTGTTAGTGTGTGTGAGAGAGAGAGTGTGTGTGTGTGTGTGTGTGTGTGTGTGTATGTGTGTGTGTGTGTGTGAGTGTGTGTGTGTGTGTGTGTGTGTGTGTGTGTGAGAATGAGAGAGAGAGAGAGAGTGTGTGTGTGTGTGTGTGTGTGTATCTGTGTGTGTATGTGTGTGTATGTGTGTGTGGGTGGGGGTGTGGGTGTGTCTGTGTGTGAGAGAGAGAGAGTGTGTGTGTGTGTATGTGTGTGTGTGTGTGTGTTCGTGTGTGTGTGTGTGTGTGTCCCACACCAAACCTGGCCAGATCTCATATGAAGAGCCGAATTTTCAACACAGGCAGGATTGTGGCTTTAAGCTTCTCCTAAATGTCAAATCCTGCTGTACGATTGTGTTCTGATCGTTCTATGGCCACACGCTTTAGGGCAATTGTCATAATTATTGTTTGGCTATAACTGAGAGCAGGCTTGTGCTAGCTACTGGCAACAAAATGCTGAAGCATTATAAAAGCAAATCCAACGTCATCTATATATATATACTAGAGGAATACCCGTCTTCGCCGGGTGAATCGCGAGACAGAGACAGACAGCGTGGCGGTTCGACGTCTTAGAGTACGTGTTGAACATTTTCATCCACCAATTTGTGCCCACTCAAACATTTTCGTGCTGTTCCCATTCCACGAACCTGGGAGGGACCTAAGCTTGGCGGGTCCATGGTTCGGAACTTTGGGGACAAAGTTCATTCAAAGGGGGTCGAGTGTGACAGGGAGACTACCGTCGCCCTTCACAGCAGACTCTGCAGAGTTGTTCGCCTTAGAACTTGTGAGCTATTTATAGCTAGCTCGCCAGGCAACACCTGTGGATTGTAGAGTTCTGTTTGTGATGGGGTCTGGCGGCTTTTGTCTCTCTGTATGTTCTTGCCTTCCTTTGTGTGGGCACAAACTGGTGGATGAAAATGTTCAACACGTGCTCTAAGACGGCGAACCGCCACGCTGTCTGTCTCTGTCTCGCGATTCACCCGGCGAAGCCGGGTATTCCTCTAGTATATATATGTCAGTCACAGTTACGGTTCATTCTTCCAAATACCTTTCAGATAAATGGATGTTTTTACATACCTTGCGAATTTGATCCGAAGAAACCGAAAGGATCTTTTCTGGCCTGTATTTGAGGCGAATCGTTTTAAAATACCGAACTCCTAACTTGAAAAACAGTCTGTTTGAGGCTGCAGATACTTTCACACACTTGGCCTTGAAGTGTCTGAAAGAAACATATTGAACAGAGTGCTTCCACCCATGTGTGTTGAAACAGCTGAAGTTGTTCAACCTTTGTATGTGCCTTTCTCTACATTTCCCCAGCCACCGTCTTAATAACTTGGACATGTCCATCTCCGTATCCCAGAGGGTACAGTTGGAAACCCCAGGAGCCTTCTTTCACACACATGTCATTGAAGGGTATGAGGGAAAACATTTATACCGAGTAGTTTCATCGTTGTGTGTTTGTACAACTGAGATGTTCACCTTTTCATACACCCCCCCCTCCCCCCACCTCTCACCCCACCCCCCTCAGTACCTGCCTCTGCCACTACCCATCTTTACTGGAACATGCCTATTTCAGCGGCCTTGAGGGCACAGAATCGACAATGACAATGACATTTTATTTATTTTACGAGGGTAACAGAATAAGCATAGGAATACTTTTTTGCATCTGGCCCTCGCCCTAAAGAGGGACTAAATCTACTATAATAACTACTACTACATGAATACATAATTAGTGAAATAGTATAAGTTGATGTACATAAGCGCATTATATAGTTCTAAGCATTGTAGTTCATAAATGTTTATGACTAGTAGGAGCAAGGCAAAACATGTGTAAGGTCAGAATATTATGCAATAGTACATCAACTCTGCAAAACGATGGATATTGTGCAGAACATCATACATTCGTGAAGTTAGGAGCATGCTTTTAGACACATGTTCTTGAAGGCTATGAGGAAAACCAATGGTACCGAGTACTTTCATCTTTGTGTGTTGGTACAGCTGACCTTTTTCACCTTTCCATACCACCCCCCTCCCACCACCACCACTGACCACCCCTTTTTGTCCCCTCAGCACCTGCCTCTGCAACTCCCCCAACTCCCCCACCCCCTCCACCGTTTTCCTCAGTAACCCATCCACCACTACTTACCTCTCTGCTTGAATTTGAACACCCAGACGTCAGAACGCTAAATCATTCCTCCTGTGTTTCTCTTGACGCCTGTGTTCATGAGTAGGGACATCCAGATTCAACCTTCGTCAGACGAACATTCGTCGGTGGTGGGGATTTCCTCTCTATTTTTAACTTTGTGTCTCAATGCGCATGCGCTTGGTTTTTGGCGCTCACCACTGCTTGCCGAAGATCGGGATCTGCGTGGTGAAAAAGGCATGTTTGACGAATCTCAATCAGCAATCTTCGTGAGTACTTTTAGTCCTTTTCATAATGTTAAAAATATGTTTTATGTGCACAGTGTTAAAGTTTAATATCTTTACGACGCTTCTGTGGACTGTGCATCTGTAAACTGTTCATTTTGGAGGCGTAGTGCATGAACACGGATACCCACACAAAACTCAGAACTTGAGTCGACGGGCGACATATCCTGCCAATTATCTCCCTTGATCTCTCTTGCACAAGACACTTGTTTCCACTAGACCTATTTGTTTTAGAGTTGGGAGATTTTACAGGAATGAATCTAAAAAATCGAAAAAAATTCAGTGTTGCTTGTGTACCCAGCATATTCAGATGTCTGGAATATTCCGATAAAAAAGACTCGTCATATATAACACAACTCGTCATCACTGTTTCGAAAAAACAGACGAACGCACGAAGAACTTCGCGTAGATCTGGACCGAAATTAGAAGGTGGTGACCGTGACGGGATGTGACGTCACCACTTCAACAAACTCGCGAACATCGGAACTCACGAACTTTTGACGAAGGCAAATCTGGATGTCTCTATTGTCTTGCTGTTAACGTGATTGTTGGCTATGTTGAGTGAGTGAATGTCTGTTGAGCAGGGACGGAGTTGGGACTGAACTTGACTGTACGAGGTGTGTGTGTGTGTGTGTGTGTGTGTATGTGTGTGTGTAGGACGGTATGCGTGTGTGGGTGTGTGCATGTGTGTGTGTGTATGTGTGTGAGGGTTTGTGTGTGTGTGTGTGTGTGTGGGAGTGTGTGGGTGTCAGTGTATGTGTGTGTGTGTGCGTGTGTGTGTTTGTGTGTGTGTGTGTTTGTGTGTGTGTGTGTGTATGTGTGGGTGTCAGTATGGTGTATGTGTGTGTCAGTATGTATGTGTGTGTGTGTGTGTGTGTGTGTGTGTGTGTGTGTGTGTGCGTCTACGTGCGTGTGCGTAGATGGCCTCTCTCGATCTTTTCCTTTCTATACGTCTAAGCTCTGTTGAATGCTATCCATGCGTGTTGAACGAATTCCACAAATCCACGACATCACAGTACAAGGAACTTAGTCGATAAATATCGACAGGGGGCGGACAAATGGTTTACATGTGAAATGTGTGTATATGGGTGTGGTTCTGAAACAAACAAACCATGTGAACCCCCCCCCCCCCCCCCAATAACAATTTATTTTAAAGTACAGACTAAATACTGAAGCTCTCTATTTCTCTTTAGTATGTTGGATTCAGGTGTACTTACTCACAGTTGCAGACAGATACAGATTCAAACACGTGTCGAGCGTAAAACAAAAAGTGAAACTAGAGAATAACATGAACCTGAAAACTTTTAAAATATTTGTACCCAGCACCAAGAGAGATTATTGTAAAAAAAAATGTAATACAAAGTGTGTGTGTTTTACATAAGACAGGAGAATTTACATAGCAACAGAAAACATAATAATAATAATAATAATAAGAAGAAGAAGAACATTTATATAGCGCTAAATCAAAACCTTTCGTTAAAAAGGCTTGCTCTAAGCGCTTGACATCTAAACTAAAACGTCATTCACACTCTTTACAATGATGTACAAGAACTTCATGTCACACTCTTTCATTCAATATAGCACCATCCACACAGTTGTTATGCTTGTAAATCACTGAGCACCAACAGTTAAAAATCACTATCGCTCACCTCATGCAGACTGAAATGCAAACCTGCACACATACATACACACAAACAAGGGGGGAGCATCCGTGGACTGGCACTAATGATATGATCAACTGCATATGTAGCTAACTTTGCCCGTCTCACACCTTGTTTTACCTGATGGTGTGATCGTGACTGCTGTAGTGTGGGCGTGTGTGTGTTGGCGTGTGTGTGTTGGTGTGTATGTCAGTGAATGTGTGGGCGTGTGTGTGTGTGTGTGTGCGTGATTTTACCAACACTACGCTAAATTCCTTGTGCTTTAAATGTTTTTTTAATGTCACTTGGCTCAATAAATACTGTATTCTGTATTCTGTAAAACTGAATGTGGCAGTGTTCAAAGTGATATTCAAACTTGTATACAACTATCAGTACCTATACTGTAAAACGAGAAGGCTATTGGCATGCTCGTCAATCAGTATGTGTCATTCAGTGTTTTGTGCTGTAACAATGAAATGCAATCAATGCAAGTTCTTGTAGTCTAGAAATAAATACAACAATAATTTCAATTGAAACCACAAACTAGTCAAATAAATTGTGTAAATAGTTGGACAAAGAGATGCTTATTAACCCAGGGAAATAACAGGATTTCTTAGCAAAACTTTCCCAACCCAATTACCTGATTCGGTCCGGCTTTTCCGCTGCTTTTAACACTTACTTTCAGTTTCACTAGAATATATCACAAATACAAGAATAACAATGGAACAGGAATGAGATTTTGTTTTGTTTTTGTAAACTACATCAGGATTTAACTAGTTTGGAAGCTCTGCTTACATACAAAATACGGACAGTGACGTTCAATCGTGGTGGCTGATCAGTGCACTGACTGACCGGGACGACTGATTCGATTTGATCGCTTCACCACGCCTTTCCAACTATGTGCTCCCATACAGTTTTGGTAGATACATGCTTGTTATGCAAGTATGTTATTAGTATTACCAATATGAATCTTATTTTCCTTTCGATGGTCAGTTTTAATCACCTCTGAAACGGCAGTCACCTCTGCGAATGCTGTCGAAGAATCTAACCGAAAGTAAACATTCTGGGAATCTACGCGCATCGGCCTTGACGCAAGTTCAATGCTGAGCCAATGAGCGCGCCGCGGCGAAGTTGGCCGCTGTAAAGTCTCGCAGCGCTGGCTGGCTGAGCGAGTTGCGTGTCCATCCAAATTAGGTCCAAGCCGCACCGTAGGTGCTTGAATTTGGTATTTTGATTTTACATAACAATAAACCTTTCTTGGGGTTTATGGTCATGGCAACAGCCATAATTAAATTATATCATGTATAATATTACATTTCAGCATATTTGAATTACATGTCATCATACCAAACTGTCATACATTTTTATTCCCACATCATTCTGATTGATCACAACCAAACCTACTATCAGTGGACACATCCAAATGTAAGCGCCTGTTCTTGACAACTTTTAATCGATCTAAAAATAGCAACTTGCTGGGTCTTTTGCCGCCAACAGACACTGTTTGGCCTGTAGGTAAAATGTACAATGTATTTTCTGATTTGTGCACAAAAGCTTTTTTTCTTTTTTTCTTTTTTTTAACATAACAATGTTTAATGTCACTGTATGTTTAAAAGACCATGGTCATATTTGTAAAAAAACCTGTTAAATTACAAAATAAATAACATTTTGGTTCATGATTTTTCCTACACCTGTGCTGAAGATAAGAAATAAAAATGTCGGTATATAAGTCACTCAAATACAGCAAGCTATGAATGGCTCTGTTTGAGTTTGTTGCAGTTGACCCTGCACAATAATATGCGACGAATCATGTTTTTGTTGAACAATTTTGACGTCACCCCTCCCATAGGGTGACGTATTTCACAACTTCCTGTGTTACACAAACTCTGTGATGACCAATTTTGACGTCACCCCTCACAACTTTCTACAGATGAACAATGTTGCCTTCACCCCTCCCATAGGGTGACGGATGTCACAACTTCCTGTGTACACAAACTGATGACGTATTTCACAACAAAATGGCGCTGCCCATGGTCAACCTCTAAACTATCCGTATAGAATGGGGGCGTCCTCGCCCCCATAACAAGAAGGGGACCTTGCAAACACTGACACAGATATACAACTTGTAGTATCAGTTTACAGCACGCAATAAAACACCGCATTAGACACACAACGACTGAATTAAAACATAAATCACCTCGGTCACAGTAACAGAGGTTAGTAGGATCTTCGCGGATTTATTTATTTTTGAGCTGTGTAGACTAACGTCGTATGGACACACTTGGTAGTTACATTTGGGAGATGATATGAACGTGTGACAGAGGGGGAAGGGTGGGGGCAGTGGCCGGGTAGTAGGAGGGGATGGATGGGTAGGGGTAACACACTTAGTGGAACCCTGTTCTTGTGAACCGGCGAGGTAATGCGATAATGAGGCATCTCTCTATACACGTCGTGTGCTTGGCCATTCGACATTGTATTTTCCAAGCGGCAATCTTAAAAAAGGTGTCGATAAAACTAGCCAGAAAACAGAATGATTTACTAGAATAAAGAAACATATGCTGGTAATGTATTGTTTGACACGGAGAAGAAAAGGTCGCGCTTTGTGGAAGGCACACATACAAATACAGATAGTCGTCTGTATTGCACTCTGTATTGCACTCTGTATTGCACTCTGTATTGCACTCTGTATTGCACTCTGTATGCCAACGCCGGACAGTCTGACGACACTAAAACAAACCCATTGCATGTAAAGGACAGACATGCTGGTAACATTATTTAAGGTTAACGAGCAAAACCCTTTGTGTATTAACAGGATTATTATTGAATCTTTAAGATCGTCTATTGGTAAAGCAGGTCGATTATGTTAATTAGGATGTGTGTGCATGTGTACTCATGCATGCAATCCTACTGCCTTTATTTGTACCAGATGTTGTTAATGGCATGGACAAAATAACATTTGACGAATAGAAAATCTCTGATTGCCACAATGGGTTTAAGTTCCTGCTCCTTTCATACAGAATATACCTTATTAAATCATGCTCGTATCTGTTGGATCTTTTTTGTTTTCTTTTTCTTCTCCATTTGTTTGTCGTATTCTTTGTTTTGTTTGTTTTGTTTGCCATGTTTTCATAGAATGTGTGTCTTCTGTTGCCAGATAAATAAATGGATAGAAACATGAAGAATAAACCGATTGGGCGTTTCCTCCGTGTTAAGAAGACAGAAAGAAAGAAAGAACGAAAGAGAAAATGTGTTTTTTAAGAAAGAGATTTTCCTCCCGTTGGCAGATAAATACATGGATAGAAACCAAATAATGTGACCGATTAGGCCTAACCTCTGTGTTAATTACAAACAAAACAACAACAAAGAAAACAAAAACAACAACAACAACAAAGACACATAAACAAAGACACACAGAAACAAAGAAACAAAGAAACAGGCATACTTTTAATACTGTTTCACAATGCCAAGTTTTCTTCACCATTCCAACACGTTGACCCGGTGTCACAAACTGAAAACTCTGCCTGAACGTGACAATCCTTCTCATTACGGTCAATGCGCATGCGCTAACATGGGGAGATTAATCAGGTCGTGAACAACCTAACCCTAACCCTTACCCTAATAGTCAGGTCGTCATTTCCCGATTTTGACCTTAACCCCTCAAAAAATACCTCGGAGAATGTTTTGACTGTTTTGAACTCTGTGATGTCTGTAGATTACAGATCCGACGGATGACACTCTGTCATCCTTGGGCATTTTGATGTATTCAAGATGGCGGACAAGATGGATTCCAGACTGCAAAATAGTCGAAACTGCATGCTATAAACTAGCAGAACTGTATTTATTTATGTTTTCCGGGAGATAAAACGGGAGTTAATATGCATAACAACAATTACATGATTAGCAGACACTATAACCCGAATGGCTGGTCTGTTGAGGGACCGTTAAAACTGGTTAACGGAGCAGGATGATATAGTTAGTTTTAGCAATATATTTTTTCAGTTACAGCTAATGGTTTAAGCTTATATGTGTTGTGGGCTTTGATTACTGTTGCACTTTGCTTGACCTTCATCGCATTTCAAGGTCATATGAATGTCAAATGTTCATTCAAATGATAAAGGATTATACTATTTTTGAAGATAAAATGACGAAATGTCTTCTTAAAACTTGCCATGAATAAAAACGTTCACCAACACTGAAGGTCACACGTTTTCAAGGTCAAACAATTTCAAGGTCATATATTTTAATGTCTGCAAAACCATCACTTAGCACGTGCATCACTACAAAGATCACTGTCAAGAAGACGAAGCTGAGATTGTATGGCAATGTAACAAGAACAGGCGGGCTCTCCAAGACCATCTTACAGGGTATGGTGCGCGGAAAGAGAAGATAGAGAAGACAAATAAACAGAGGGACAGATATCATTACAGAGTGGATTGGGAAATGTTTTGCAACTTCCCAAAAATTGCTCACAGCCGCCAGAGGTGGAGACAGCTTATGAAGCGCTCGTCGTTGAAGTGACCCTACCATCCTGGTGTGTTCCAGAATCAATGAGTGACTTGGTCGGTGAGCAAGCAGATAACAACTTAATCCTGGAAAAGTGGCTGTAATACCAAGAATAACTTAAAGTTATCTTGTGCTCTTTTTAAAAAAAAGATCTAGTCAGGTGAGGAATGTATACATCAGACGAAAGGCCTTGTAAGGTGTCACAGCGCCAAGCGATTGACACCATATACACAGTGTTGTGTCAGTTAGTGACGCCCCGAGGAGGTGTATTAGGCGTCATGTCAAGAGGCTAAACCTGATGTACCATGTCTCATATACAAAAGACCCCTATCTCATAACGTAAAGGTCATGGCGACGAACCAGGGATACTGGTTAGTATGCACTTTACCTCGCCGATGACCACACAGGATGATGTGTAGTTTACCACTCCAGATGACCAGGCGGGATGACCACGCTGGTTTACCACACAAGATGACATGGTCATGCAGTGAGTTTCCAGTTTGAGGGCAGCCACCATCGATCCTTTTTTCAATTGCCGAAATGGTAGCGGATGACTATGCCTGATGACCAATAAATGACCACGCCCGATGATTACGCAGGATGTCATGTAGATTACCAGTACGGGTGACCGGTGAGAATTGCCAGTGCGGATGACCAGTGTGGATGACCTGTGCAGATGACCATGAAGGATGACCAGTGCAGATGACCAGTGCGGATTACCGGTGCGGATGTCCAGTGCAGATGAGCATGAAACATGACCAGTGCGGATGACGAGTGCGGATGATTAGTGCGGATGACCAGTGCAGATTATCATGGACGATGACTAGTGCAGATGACCAGTACAGATGATCATGAAGGATGACCTGTGCGGATGTCCAGTGCAGATGATCATGAAACATGACCAGTGCGGATGACGAGTGCGGATGGTTAGTGCGGATGACCAGTGCAGATTATCATGGACGATGACTAGTGCAGATGACCAGTACAGATGATCATGAAGGATGACCTGTGCGGATGACCAGTGCAGATGATCATGAAGGATGAATAGTGCGGATGACCGATGCGGATGATCACAAAAGGATGACCAGTGCGGATGACTGCAAATGATGACCAGTGTGGATGACCGATCCAGATGACCAGTGCTGGTGACCGGTGAAGGTGACTGTTGCACATACCCAGTGCGGATGACTACGATGGATGACCAGTGCGGATTTGTGCAATTTCCAAGGAGTAGACATCGACATAAGATGGCACACGCACATTGACCGACTGCGCAACCACAGCATGCTGTTGCACATGGTAAATTTCTCCACAGCCACACTTCAAAATTAGCATGACTTCAGTTGGTGTAGGTTCTACTCCAGGCGGTTTTCTGCCCATCCTACAACCACCCAGAGTCAACCGGATCAAGATTTGGAAGATCCCCGTAGAATTGCAATACAGCCCTTTTCAGATGGACGTTCAGCAATGGGTTGATGTGGGCGGTAGTTTTTGATTTATGTGGACTGGTGCTTGGAGGTTCTAGCTAGCCAGGTTTCATATCTCTTACGTGATATGTTGTTTGAGATTTTGCACCTGTAGCACTCGCTTACAAACTGCGACATTTGCTGAAAGACTTCACCGATTTTCACGCATGGATCTTCTGCAGAGAAATTAAGCACTCCTACGAACACACTGGTTAATGAACAGCTGTCACCAGATGGCATACGCTTCCATCTAAAATAGCTCTATCGTCTGGTAAACAATCAAATCGGAGAAAACTAGTCTCTCACGATGTTCTTTGATCATCGCCCGCCATTTTGTAAGATCAATTTACAAGTTTTATCTTCGACAGTGAAACCTGTGCTTTGGAACACCATACGCACTAATCACAAGTCCACGAATAACACAGGTTTCACATCTTCTCAGCCTGGATGTAATTCCATACACACTAATGTGCAAATTGTTTCCATTTAGCAGAATGAAACACGTCAAATGCCTTTGTTTTTTGTCTTGGAAGAGGAGCTCAAGTACGGACACGGACAACACTACAGGCCATACTGTACGTGTCGTCATATTACTCATTACGTTTTCCCGACGTCATGAAGTTATGACGCCATTCTAGCCCTTTTTTCTATGGAATGCCTTTTGTGTCTAAACAAAAAAATCAACATTTGCTAATTTTCCTATAATTAATTTTGTCTCAATTTGCCCAAGGATTTAAAGATGTCATCCTGCGGATGTGTAAACTTCAGGAGTTAAACTACCCAAAACCATTAAAACATTTTCCGAGGTATTTTTCAAGGGGTTATTGCCCTGCCGTAAGGACTATAATCCTAACCCTAATCCTAACTAGTCCTTACGGCAGGGCAATAACCCCTTGAAAAATACCTCGGAAAATGTTTTAATGGTTTTGGGTAGTTTAACTCCTGAAGTTTACAAATCCGCAGGATGACATCTTTAAATCCTTGGGCAAATTGAGACAAAATTAATTATAGGAAAATTAGCAAATGTTGATTTTTTTGGTTTAGACACAAAAGGCATTCCATAGAAAAAAGGGCTAGAATGGCGTCATAACTTCATGACGTCGGGAAAACGTAATGAGTAATATGACGACACGTACAGTATGGCCTGTAGTGTTGTCCGTGTCCGTACTTGAGCTCCTCTTCCAAGACAAAAAACAAAGGCATTTGACGTGTTTCATTCTGCTGAATGGAAACAATTTGCACATGAGTGTGTATGGAATTACATCCAGGCTGAGAAGATGTGAAACCTGTGTTATTCGTGGACTTGTGATTAGTGCGTATGGTGTTCCAAAGCACAGGTTTCACTGTCGAAGATAAAACTTGTAAATTGATCTTACAAAATGGCGGGCGATGATCAAAGAACATCGTGAGAGACTAGTTTTCTCCGATTTGATTGTTTACCAGACGATAGAGCTATTTTAGATGGAAGCGTATGCCATCTGGTGACAGCTGTTCATTAACCAGTGTGTTCGTAGGAGTGCTTGATTTCTCTGCAGAAGATCCATGCGTGAAAATCGGTGAAGTCTTTCAGCAAATGTCGCAGTTTGTAAGCGAGTGCTACAGGTGCAAAATCTCAAACAACATATCACGTGAGAGATATGAAACCTGGCTAGCTAGAACCTCCAAGCACCAGTCCACATAAATCAAAAACTACCGCCCACATCAGCCCATTGCTGAACGTCCATCTGAAAAGGGCTGTATTGCAATTCTACGGGGATCTTCCAAATCTTGATCCGGTTGACTCTGGGTGGTTGTAGGATGGGCAGAAAACCGCCTGGAGTAGAACTGAAGTCATGCTAATTTTGAAGTGTGGCTGTGGAGAAATTTACCATGTGCAACAGCATGCTGTGGTTGCGCAGTCGGTCAATGTGCGTGTGCCATCTTATGTCGATGTCTACTCCTTGGAAATTGCACAAATCCGCACTGGTCATCCATCGTAGTCATCCGCACTGGGTATGTGCAACAGTCACCTTAACCAGTCACCAGCACTGGTCATCTGGATCGGTCATCCACACTGGTCATCATTTGCGGTCATCCGCACTGGTCATCCTTTTGTGATCATCCGCATCGGTCATCCGCACTATTCATCCTTTATGATCATCTGCACTGGTCATCCGCACAGGTCATCCTTCATGATCATCTGTACTGGTCATCTGCACTAGTCATCGTCCATGATAATCTGCACTGGTCATCCGCACTAATCATCCGCACTCGTCATCCGCACTGGTCATGTTTCATGATCATCTGCACTGGACATCCGCACCGGTAATCCGCACTGGTCATCCGCACTATTCATCCTTCATGATCATCTGCACAGGTCATCCACACTGGTCATCCGCACTGGCAATTCTCACCGGTCACCCGTACTGGTAATCTACATGACATCCTGCGTAATCATCGGGCGTGGTCATTTATTGGTCATCAGGCATAGTCATCCGCTACCATTTCGGCAATTGAAAAAAGGATCGATGGTGGCTGCCCTCAAACTGGAAACTCACTGCATGACCATGTCATCTTGTGTGGTAAACCAGCGTGGTCATCCCGCCTGGTCATCTGGAGTGGTAAACTACACATCATCCTGTGTGGTCATCGGCGAGGTAAAGTGCATACTAACCAGTGTCCCTGGTTCGTCGCCATGACCTTTACGTTATGAGATAGAGGTCTTTTGTATGTGAGACATGGTACATCAGGTTTAGCCTCTTGACATGACGCCTAATACACCTCCTCGGGGCGTCACTAACTGACACAACACTGTGTATATGGTGTCAATCGCTTGGCGCTGTGACACCTTACACGGCCTTTCGTCTGATGTATACATTCCTCACCTGACTAGATCTTTTTTTTTTAAAGAGCACAAGATAACTAAGTTATTCTGGGTATTACAGCCACTTTTCCAGGATTAAGTTGTTACCTGCTTGCTCACCGACCAAGTCACTCATTGATTCTGGAACCCACCAGGATGGTAGGGTCACTTCAACGACGAGCGCTTCATAAGCTGTCTCCACCTCTGGCGGCTGTGAGCAATTTTTGGGAAGTTGCAAAACATTTCCCAATCCACTCTGTAATGATATCTGTCCCTCTGTTCATTTGTCTTCTCTATCTTCTCTTTCCGCGCACCACACCCTGTAAGATGGTCTTGGAGAGCCCGCCTGTTCTTGTTACATTGCCATACAATCTCAGCTTCGTCTTCTTGACAGTGATCTTTGTAGTGATGCACGTGCTAAGTGATGGTTTTGCAGACATTAAAATATATGACCTTGAAATTGTTTGACCTTGAAAACGTGTGACCTTCAGTGTTGGTGAACGTTTTTATTCATGGCAAGTTTTAAGAAGACATTTCGTCATTTTATCTTCAAAAATAGTATAATCCTTTATCATTTGAATGAACATTTGACATTCATATGACCTTGCAATGCGATGAAGGTCAAGCAAAGTGCAACAGTAATCAAAGCCCACAACACATATAAGCTTAAACCATTAGCTGTAACTGAAAAAATATATTGCTAAAACTAACTATATCATCCTGCTCCGTTAACCAGTTTTAACGGTCCTTCAACAGACCAGCCATTCGGGTTATAGTGTCTGCTAATCATGTAACTGTTGTTATGCATATTAACTCCCGTTTTATCTCCCGGAAAACATAAATAAATACAGTTCTGCTAGTTTATAGCATGCAGTTTCGACTATTTTGCAGTCTGGAATCCATCTTGTCCGCCATCTTGAATACATCAAAATGCCCAAGGATGACAGAGTGTCATCCGTCGGATCTGTAATCTACAGACATCACAGAGTTCAAAACAGTCAAAACATTCTCCGAGGTATTTTTTGAGGGGTTAAGGTCAAAATCGGGAAATGACGACCTGACTAAACCTAATGTAGTATTGTTATACAGTATGCCTGTTGTTAGTTGTGTTATTTGTTGCCCCACAGTCTATGTTACATTTTCGTTCTGTTTTAGATCTGTACGCTTTTATGTGAGTTCTGTTTTATTGTCAGACTTTTTATGTGTAACTATGTGTCTATTACATGTGTGTGTGTTTTTTCTCATCTTTTTAAAAATAATTTTTCTAGATTATCTTATATAACTATAAGTGGTCGTTGTCTATGAATTGGTTTTTTTATGCTTGTATGTTATTTCTTACAAGAAAACTTTTTATGTAAAATGTTACATGTTAATGTCTAATGTAAAGCGCCATGAGACTGCCATTCGGCGGTGAACAGCGCTATAAAATAATGTTTTATTATTATCATTATTATTATTAGTAGTAGTAACCCTAACCCTAACCCATGGTTCGTTCGGCCAAAGGGTCGCTATGAGAAAGATTGTTTAGCAGAGGTTTCAGTTCGTACGGCAAGAAAATGTGGGACAAAAACGAACTGATCAACGTTTGTATCCCTATCATGACCACTCACTCTATAGGCCCTACCTACTCTACCTCTACACACACGTTCATTTTACAGCCGTGTTTGACAGCTCGTGAGCGATTGCCCGTAGGTGAAATGCGCATCCCAGAACTTGATGCATTTTTGTGACGAGAGCGGATTTGTCAAGGGAGATTCTGTAAGTTTATGATTCTTCTTTGTGTTGCCTGTTTGCAGTCTTATGTAGATTGTGAGCTGTTTGCGTGTAGATTCTTGCTTAGTTCGTGTGTCCTCTGATTTAGCTGTTGCAGATGGCTTGAAGGATCTTTATTTTATTATGATCTTGGTGTATGCTGGGAGTCTGATCTGTGGTGAGCTTCACAAGGGTTCTCCCTTATGACCCTACGTTTTATGTGGAGTGGTGTGTGTGTGTGTGTGTGTGTGTGTGTGTGTGTGTGTGTTTGTGTGAGTGTGTGTGTGTGTGTTTGTGTGTGTGTGTGTGCGTGCGTGTGTGCGTGCGTGTGTGTGTGTACGTGTGTGTGTGTGTGTGTGTACGTGCGTGTGTGTATATGTGTGTGTGTGTGTCTTTGTGTGTGTGTGTATGTGTGTGTGTGTGTGTGTGTCTTTGTGTGTGTGTGTGTGTGTGTGTACGTGTGTGTGTGTGTACGTGCGTGTGTGTGTATGTGTGTGTGTGTGTGTGTATGTGTGTGTGATTATGCGCATTTTATGTAGAGTGGGAATTGAATTAACTTCATAACTGACGCAAGCGTCAACCAGCAAAATCAATCAACGTCACAATCAGCTGTTAGTCACCCTAATCTCTTCACCGAAGCAAACACAGATTTCAGCAGAGGCTGCACACAATATGACCTGGTTAAAAGAAAAATGTTGTCTTACGTTGAAGCAACGATAGTCAAACTACAGCTATATAGACTGTCTAAAGAATGCTACATTGGTTGCTGTGTGTAATACCAGGTTTACATGAATGTTTTGTTTTTGTATTTAGTATTCGCTCGCTTTTCAATTTTTGAAAAAAAGCAACATGTATTGACCCAGTGTGCATTTTGTTTATTCTACATTTTGTACTTGCGTGGCTTCTGGAGTTGACGTGTCCACGTTACAAACGCGTATTTACCGGCCCCCGTAGCGCAGTGGTTAGCGCATCGGGCTGTGGGCCGGGAGGTCGTGGGTTCGAATCCCATCAGGGTCATGTGGGTTTTTCGGGCTACGGTCGGCTCCTACCCAGAGTGGAAGTGCTATGGTTCCTATGGGAAGGCTGGAATCACACAGCCGAGTGTCATTCACTTAACGAATGCGACTTTGAGGGTGCTCAGGTTCTGTATACCTGACCAACACCGCAGGTGCGGCAGTTCTCGGGCCTGGTTGATAACAGGATTATATTATATTATGAAAGTAAGCGTAGAGACGCACTGCAGCCCTGTCACATATGTATAGTCTCAAACAAAGTTGGAAATCCATAGCATCATCATTACAATCATCCTCATATCATTAATCATCCAAAATTATAGAATTGTCCTTGCTCTTGTGCCCGGAGCTCTCATGGTGACCTTGGTATCAGTGTTCCTGTTCCATCCTTCCCTGAATAGTACTTCTGCTGTCAGTCTTCAACGTGTGACGTTCTGGGGGGTCGACGGAGGGACGTGGTGGCGGTCTGCTCTCTGGAGGGGACCCTCACTCAGTCTGGCTCCGCGACTTAGCAGTCAATGTCGTTAGTAGGGGGCATAGTAGGTAGTGGGCTGCGTCCGTTAGCTCGGGACAGACCCACTACTGAACACCGTCGAAGTGACTCGGCAGAAGTGCAGTGTCATCTTCCGAGGGTAGCCTACCGCAACGACCCGACATCCCTCCCTGGAGCGTCTGTAAAATCGACAAGTCTGGCAGCGGAACGAAATTCAGATGTGGATGGAGCAGCGAGTGCAGGGACGGGGCGGCGTGAGAGCACACTGGGATAAGGAACAGGTGTAAGGGGAAAAAAAACAAAAAACAAAAAAACAAAATAAAACGCGTATTTTGCAACATCGATCTCTTCCAAATACATGTGAAATCTCTTATGTCTGGGCAAGAAGACGCCACAATAGGAATAATAGCATCACGCGTAAATTTCGGAGGAAATAACAAACGAGAATGAAGTTTTTCTTGGCGACTTTGTCGTCAATCATGTGCAGTGGTCAAAAAGGTCCTTGCCAGACTGTAGATTGCCCCCTAACTCGTTAACACCATATGCACACGTGTGAAGATTAGGTTTATTTATCACATGGGTGGTCTCTGTCACGTAGCGCATGTAGGATAACATTCTCTCTCTCACCTCCAACCACTTCACAGAAGCGACCAAACACAAATTTCAGCAAGTGTTGCCAAAACCAGTGACCTGGCTCACAAAATAATATTACGCCGAAACGGCTAAATACTTGGCCGGCGGTCACTCTCTCATTGAATCAATACTGACCAGGTCCGAGTTTGTCCACTCCACACAGAGCAACTAGGGAAGGTATGGGGGAGGGGCATGTCTAGGAGGGTTGACGTTGCACAGGGGTGTCGCGAACTGTTGGCCATTCTCACGGGTTCAAATCCCAGATCGGAGCAAGAAACCTTGTAGCCGTTTGACTCCATTCAACTTTTTAAGGAGGGACGTTGATTTTTGTGACTTGAAGGTTTGATCACAGGTGTGATTTTGTGTGATTTCGTTTTTGTTTGTTTGTGGGTAAATAGGGGGCTGAGTGTCTGTGTTGGATGGTGGGATGGGTGGTACAATTGCGCGCGCACGTGTGTATGTGTGTAGGTCTGTCTGCGAGCGCATGGCAAAGTGTGCATAGAATAATGAGGTTTACATATGAGTCTATTTTCAGGAGATAAATAGTGTGTTATACATATACTGTTTAGCTTTGAATCCTGAATAGACAATGCTGATGTGTATGCGCGTGTGTGTGTGTGACTTCAATTCGCAAATGATTTGCCTCTCAGCTTTGGATAGGCAGTAACACTGTCTAATGATTGTACAGATTTGTTTTTCTACAATTCGTTTTGTCTTTCTTTGTAAGCTTTTCACGTACATGGCACATGCTTGACTGAAAGACATCTCAGCTTTGTTTCGCTGCCCTTCTAACACAGCTAAAGGGTAACACGAAATGATACCAAGGCCCGTGACGTGTTAGTTCGTATCTGTATATGCTTCAAAACATGATGGGTGTACTAATTGTGTATTGACCACTAATCAGTAGGCATGCTGACGTTTAGTGCAGGTGTAAGATGTGGAATACCAGTTAAGTCGTGAAGATTGTAGCTAAGAGTGTCAGCTGTGACTCGTGTTGATCAATAACGAAAGAGGTCAAAGTTTACTCACATTTATGGTCCACGTGTTCTTCACAATGTGCTATTGTACGAGTACAATCTTATTGTCAGTATTGCTTCTTTCGTCCCGACGATCAAATAACTCTTATACTTGTACTTTTAACCGTCTCTGATTGTTTTTGTGGTGAGATACGTATTCTCTCTTGTGTGTCAATAATAGATGATGGTAGGTGTTGGCATTCTAAGCCTAAATTCAAACAACTCTTATACCGCTTTTGGGACTTTTGAAGGGTTTTTGGAATAAGCAGCAGTGATAAAAGGTGCAGGTTCCTTGATATTTCTATCTCGGGTTATCAGTTAACCATTGTTGCTTGTTCGTTGTTCGTCAGTTAGATTACGGTGCGACCTTGACTTTGTGTAAAGGTATTTTCTATAGTCGAGATTTGTAAATACTTTGTTTGTTTTTTCTTCACCATTTTTTTTATTCAGAAAGGGTTACATGCATGTATTGGTAGGTTCACAGTATGGGAAAGGCAATTCAGAACATTATGACATTAACAAAAACCCATTATGTATACAACGGCAGAAAATAAAGTGTTTTTATGTATACAAAAGCAGGGAAGTGTTTTCAGTTATTCTTGTATCAGATCTGTGTATGCAGCCCACTTATGAATGTATTTGTCATAACTCATTGTAATCTGATGTACTTGTTTGTCTATTTTGTGTACATATGCAAGTTCTCTGAAGTACATGTTGAGAGTTGGTTGGACTTTAGCATGTCCACTTTGTAAATACTTTTACGGAACCCACATGTGGCCCGAAATGTCATTAAGACGTACTTGATCTAAGCGAGTGAAGAAAGTGGTTGGGTTTATTGTGGGTAGAGCAAATAAAGATGAGGTACGGGGTATGCTACCGTGGAAAAAGGAAAAAAGTTTAAACGGAGGGAGTGCGTTCAGTACTTTCCAGATGTGGAAAATATGTTGAAGTAGGGCTGGAGAAAAGGGGGTGGGTTTAGTTTGGGGGCAGGCGGAGGTTGGGGTAGGGGAGGGGGGGGGGTGTTGGTAGGTACGCATAATGTGGAAAGTCGAGAGCACGAGAGGATGGGTGGGAGTATAATTATGGAGGAACAGTAGAATTTTGGACGCGGGGGGGGGGGGGGGGGGAGGTGGGGGGGGGGGGGGGTACAGTGGCGGAGGTACGGGCGTCTCTGAGGAGAGGGGAGGGGCGGCATTGCTAAGCGAACAAGTACAGAAAGAAGGGATAGGGCCCTGGGTATATAACGCGGAGGAGGAACTAAGGCTGGGCAGAAGGGATAATGAGACAACGAAGGGCATCTAAAGAGGTAATGGAATCCATACAAGTACAATTCTACGGGGCATATTTTCAAGTTTTTCCTCGCAAATCAGTGAAATGATGCTATTTAGACTTAACGTGTCAGTTATAGGTGATGTCAATGTTTTTATTCTCGGTGTAAACTTCAACCATGCACCATCGCATGGAATACTTATTACCGTCACACATTTTCTCGCCTGTTGGTGAGATATGTGCGCGTTACAAATATTCGTATTATTATTATTATTATTATTATTATTATTATAAGCGTAAATTAACCGAGGTAGTATGATGAATGGCTCACAGGTGAGGGTTTCTCAAAAAGCTAATGAGCCGATGAGGAAAAAAATGAATCTCTAATGAGCATCGGCAGCAGGTGCTCACAGATGGGGAGCCGCTCGAGTCTGGTAGATGGTATACGATGTATGAATACGTGTGTGTGTGTGTGTGTGTGTGTGTGTGTGTGTGTGTGTGTGTGTGTGTGTGTGCAGGGCCGGATCCGGGGGGGGGGGTTCCTGGGGTTCCCGAAACCCCCCCCCCCCCCTGGCCATCCAATGTACCTCTCAGAGAAACAAAATGTGGACTTTGGACCCCTGCCTTCAGTTGGAACCCCCCCCCCCCCCCACCCCCTCAAACGAACTTGGTCCGGCCCTGGTATGTTGTGTGTGTGTGTGTGTGTGTGTGTGTGTGTGTTTTGGAATAAAATGGTACTGACAGTGTGTGCGTACGTGTGCGCTTATATGCGTGCCCAAGGAAGCCGAACCGCTCGAGTTGATCGTATAACAAATGGATAAATAAGTTAATACATTTTTATTCTGTTTACTTTTGTTGAAATTAATTGAGTTTCAACTCTAACTTCAATTTAACCATGTTTATCTGCGTTTCTTTGTTAACATGTCAGGCCTCATCGAGTTCACTAACGGCAGGCAGACGATTTCTCCAAAGAGTTAATCCCTGGGAAGGTTGTTTGGTTTCCTTTTGAAAATCGCACTACTCGACACAGAGTGAGAGACGTGTTTGCACTTGGCGAAGGCAGTTAGATGTCTTGTGAAGAAAGTTGGCGATCAAGTTCTTGCAGTCACGATTCGACGGTGATGCTGCGGTTTGCACTAAGGAAGCAGTTCAGTCATATCTGAAACATTCCCCGGGGGATGCTTTTCTGATGTTCCAGTAACTCTGTGCAATACAGAGCTATGTCTGTCTGTCTGTCTGTCTGTCTGTCTGTCTGTCTGTCTCTCTCTCTCTTTCTCTCTCTCTCTCTCTCTCTCTCTCTCTCTCTCTCTCTCTCTCTCTCTCTCTCTCTCTCTCTCTCTCTATCTCCCACGCACACACACGCATACATACACAAACACGCACGCACGTACGCACACACTCACTTACGCACGCAAACCCACACACTGACACGCACGTACGCAGACGCATACACTTACCCCCCTCCACACACACACACACTCACACACACACACACACACACACCTGCACACACTCACACACACACACACACACACACACACACACACACACACACACACACACACACACACACACACACACACACACACACACACACACACACACACTACTAGACTTCGCAGATATGCTTACAAATGCTGGGTCAGACATCTTATGGACTAGTTAGCCTTACCATCTAAAATCTGGCCATTTACATATCTATCATAAATGTTGATGGATGAATGATGATACATTATAGACGGATGCATGCTATTGATTAAAAGCCCCACCATGATGTGCTGGGCAAAAAAAAAAAAATAAATAAATAAATAAAATTTGGCCAGACTTATACTTCGGATAAGATCATGAAGAAATGTATCACATCAAGCAGTGTGCTCTTTTTCGGTATGTGTCCAGGTGGAGGTATGGTCTTTCACATACCAGATGTGAGATGGTGTGCCGAACGAAAAGGAGTGTGTCTTTAATATAGTAAGACCTGCAAACACCTTATTTCAGAAACTGTTTGTCGGGTAAAGCCAATTGTTTTAATTCTTTCTTTATTTGGTGTTTAACGTCGTTTTCAACCGTTCAAGGTTATATCGCGACGGAGGGAAGGGGGGGGGGGGTGATGGGATAGAGCCACTTGTCAATTGTTTCTTGTTCACAAAAGCACTAATCAAAAATTTGCTCCAGGGGCTTGCAACGTAGTACAATATATTACCTTACTGGGAGAATATAAGTTTCCAGTACAAAGGACTTAACATTTCTTACATACTGCTTGACTAAAATCTTTACAAACATTGACTATATTCTATACAAGAAACGCTTAACAAGGGTAAAAGGAGAAACAGAACCGTTAGTCGCCTCTTACGACATGCTGGGGAGCATCTGGTAAATTCTTTCTCGTCCCAACCAATATGGGACTCCCCCTAACCCGCGGGGTGTCCCAACCAATATGGGACTCCCCCTAACCCGCGGGGTGTCCCAACCAATATGGGACTCCCCCTAACCCGCGGGGTGTCCCAACCAATATGGGACTCCCCCTAACCCGCGGGGGGGCATTGTTTTAATTCGTTGAGCGAAAAGCTAAAAATAATAAATGTTGCTTTTGGGTGATGGGTTAAATAATTATGTGTGTGGCGTGGTGTGGTGAGGTGTGGTGAAGTGTGGTGAAGTGTGTGTGTGTGTGTGTGTGTGTGTGTGTGTGTGTGTGTGTGTGTGTGTGTGATAAACAACCTTCGTGGACTTCAACACCTTACGGGCCACTTGCTCATTTTGTTGTTGTCTTTTATCATCTTTTGCTGTCAAAGCATTTACTCCTTCACTTCAAGCAATGCAGGAGTCACAGCAATGCTGTAGAAATAATTTTCTTTTTGTCGCAGATTCCGATATAAACAGTCAAAAGCTTTACACTATCTCACAGATGACTATACATAGTTGACTTTTGCCAGCCAAACGAAACTTAATGCTGTTGGTCAGTTTGCATCTCCCGCCAAAATGTAATTAACATTTTCCGTGATCACGTTCTGGGGCTCAAGGCTGTGTGCGGTATGTCAAAATGGACCCATATACCCGGCATCTTTTACAATTTTCTTACGTAATCAAACACAATGTCTTGACGTAAAGTACCCAAAATAGAAAGAATTCTTTCTCTGCTGAGACTAATAGATTTCCATGTAGGTTTTTGACGTCATTAGTTCACGTGCGCTTTCCTGCCCGGAGACAGATCGAAATTAATTCGTACAAAAGTGCAATTTTTGACTCCTTGCATAAAAGTCAATGAATGAACTTATTTATTTCAAACGGATATCATGGCTGAGGCATGACTGAATTGAAATCCATTGGTGCGGATAAATACTACTATTTGTACGATGACATTTGTGTGTGTTTCAGGTGAAGACTCAACGTAAACTTCTAACTGCGCTATTCCTTCGTGCGTCAGCCTGACGGTTGGGATCAACTTCTGAAATAAGCAGCACTACAAAATGACGTCACATCATGGATAGCACGTCGTTCGACATGGAAACATTCCCATGAATGTTGTCTTGAAATGGAACGTCAGATCAACTGCCTCCACAAACACGCGGCACTACAATGTGACGTCAAATCATGAATAACACGTCATTCCACATGGAAGCACAGCCATCAATATGTATGATCTAGATTTGAGCATCGGAACAACTACTTAACTACATCAACAGTGTCGCAAAGTGACGTCATAAACCATGGACAACACGTCATACGAAATGGACGGCAACGTGTACGCCAACTGCCAAACCCCTGACGTCATCATCGGCCAGCCAATCACGGCGCAGCCTTCCAACAAGCCTCTCTCTGAGGAACCAATCACATTGAAGGTGGAAAATGACGACAGCGATGAGGAGAAGAAGAAAGCCAGAAGGGGGAGAGGGAGGGTGGACACCACTGACAAGATTTACTCTGTGGACGGGGAACAGACCAACAGGGACTGGGCCACTCGCCTCTTCTTCTCCATCACTGGAAGTCCTCACAAGAGACAGGTTAAAGAAAACTTCAAACAAAGTAGGTTTTGCCCAGAACTCAGAACGTTATTAGAGACGGATAAAGGTTTTATAGGCTTAACGTAATCTTCCAACCTGTCCTTTTAACATGCATAGCGGTAATGGTAAACGTAAGCAAAAGATTTCGTGCGCGCACACATCCTCACTCTCTCTCTCTCTCTCTCTCTCTCTCTCTCTCTCTCTCTCTCTCTCTCTCTCTCTCTCTCTCTCTCTCTCTCTCTCTCTCTCTCTCTCTCTCTCTCTCTCTCTCTCTCTCTCTCTCTTTCTCTCTCTTTCCCTCACGCACATACACACACACACACACACACACACACATACACACATACTCACACATTCACACACACGCACACACCCACACACACACACACACTCACACACACACTCACACATACACACTCATACACACACACTCACACAGTCACACACACAGACACTCTCACACATACACACACACACACACACACACACACACACACACACACACACACACATACACACACACTGTTAGCAGACTATAATTGAACTGCATGGTTTGAATAAGGAAGTTTGCGGTATGAATTGTAATTGTTAGAAGCTTAACTACTAATTCAAGCTTAAAAATAAAAGTGTATTCATCATACAGTTGCAATGATTACCAATTAAGTTCCCTCAAAGTGAGTCTCATGTTACTAAATAATTGGCCTGGTTACAACTATAAAGGTCTGTATGAAATATTTTGATTGCACTGCCTCCCATAATTTACTGGGGTTTTTTTTTTTTTTTTTTTTACAGGAATGTACTCTTTACAGAGTAGATGTACACTGCAGTTTAATTTGTTTAGTTCAAAATTCAGATAACAAGAAGAGAGTTACGAACATCAATGTACATACGATGAACATTATTCAGATGGGGAGTGAAGAACCAATCACCACCGCAAAAAATTACCATTCACTTCGAAGTATTGAACAGCTGCACCGATAACACACAATCAGTATGCAGTGTTTTCTCTTGGGCAGACACATTCCTTTACTGTTGCACTCATTCAGTATTTCAAAAATAATTGCATTTAATTTGTGTGTTATTTCCATTACTCATTATCCACTGCGATTGTGACAAAAATATGTCCAGAGGTATGTGCATTCTTGTATTCCTTTGATCTCCATAACAGTCCCAAACCCTCTGTGCAAAGAAAGGCCCAAACCGTCATGTTTCCGAAATTAGTGTGAAAAGGGTAAAGCGTACCCGAAAATGAGAAGAATGTAGTTGGGCTGTCTGACAAGCGTTAGCTGTAGACATGATGTTTGTATTTGAGTGAGAATTGGAAAGGGGTGCATTTCTTGCGGTTGTCGAATTTGACAAGCACAGCCTACTTCTCAGTAAACTCACGCTGTGCATTGTTTCGTGAGTTAGGCAAATACCGAACGTCACTGACAATACATCCACGCACTTGCAAGCACGCTGGTATGGACACTCGCATGTATGCAAGGATACACATACGCATACACGCATGCACGCACACACACACGCACGCACACAAACATACACGCACTCACACACTCAAACACGCACGCACGCACACACACACACACACACACACACACACACACACCCACACACATACACACACACACGCACACACACACACACGCACGCACACACACACACACACACACACACACACACACACACACACACACACACACACGATACGCACAATCACACACACAATCATACACATTATTTCACAGACATCGGCACTGACAGGCACAGTCAGAGAGAAAGAGAGTGAGAGAGTGAGAGAGAGAGAGAGAGAGAGAGAGAGAGAGAGAGAGAGAGAGAGAGAGAGAGAGAGAGAGAGAGAGAGAGAGAGAGAAAGAAAGAGAGAGAGAGTGAGAGAGGGAGAGAGAGAGAGCGAGAGAGAGATAGAGAGACAGAGAGAGAGAGAGATAGAGAGAGAGAGAGAGAGAGAGACAGAGAGAGAGACAGACAGACAGAGACGCACACAATACACTCGACAGGGGTTGGGTTCCGCATAACTCCCACTTACCGTTGGTGTCTACATTTAAAGCGCTTACTTCCCTTTGTTAAGCAGACCATACCATTTCTACAATGTCAAACTCTGTTTTCAGCGTGTCGAGACTGTGGGTGTGTACCCTGCATGATGTGCAGCATTGCCAAGCGGTTAGGGGACCCCGGCTACCTCCCCTTCGTGCCCTGCACCGGGCCTGCCGTCAGGTTCAAGGTTCGAATCCTGGGAGGTATCTCGGTACGTGTGTACGTGGAGCTTGTGTGGGCAAGTTCAAGGGAAAGTTTAGTTAGTATGTTCGTGTTTGAAGATATACATTGTTTCCCGTGTAAACAATGTTTACACATATGCCCAGGCTTCCACTGGGGATAAGAGTTTCCAGAGTATCCAGTTGGACATTTATCAAAATTCAACAGTCTGCGTGATCCCTGTGTAGGGTGGGAAATGTTTTGCTAAATGTGACCCTCCACCACGGAATAAGTCGCATGTCAACTTTGCATGATTTTCATATTTTTACATTTTCCTAAAGAGTGTTTTATCCAGTGGTAAAAACCGTTTTAGAAAAGAGCGAAAACTGTTTGAGTTATAAGCCTGTGACTAAGGTGACCCTCACACTGTTACCAGACACTCCCCGGACTTATATTAAGCCTTGCGCAGAACCGCGCGAGGTGACATGCGACTCATTTCGTGGTGGAGGGTCACACAATCAGTTCTGCAGATTCACGAGGTGTGGAGGAAAGTATCTTAGCTGTTTGACTTATACACGAACGGTGGCCCAGATTGTAGATATTCGTGCGTCCTTACTACTTTATGATTATTGCCAGAATATGCTACACTTTCTTTTTCGTGTACACCAACAGTCAAACAGACAAACGCATGCACGCACACCGAGTCGAGTAGACAGATGGACACAGACAGGTGTTCCGAGACAAGGACAATCACACACAGGCAGACACTAACGTACAGCCAGACAGAAAGACAGACAGGCAGACAAACACACGCACGAACGTAGGCGCGGAAAGCTTTTTCTTTCAGAATATATTTGTTTGTTTGTTTGTTTGCTTAACGCCCAGCCGACCACAAAGGGCCATATCAGGGCGGTGCTGCTTTGACATTTAACGTGCGCCACACACAAGACAGAAGTCGCAGCACAGGCTTCATGTCTCACCCAGTCACATTATTCTGACATCGGACCAACCAGTCCTTGCTCTAACCCCATAATGCCAGACGCCAGGCGGAGTAGCCACTAGATTGCCAATTTTAAAGTCTTTGGTATGACCCGGCCGGGGTTCGAACCCACGACCTCCCGATCACGGGGCGGACGCCTTACCACTAGGCCAACCGTGCCGGTTTTCAGAATATATACTCATCGAGGTTTGTACAATTTTGTCGTTGCTTTTTTTTCACATATCAACTTCTTCCCATCATCATCTTCAGTAAAGAACTCGCTATTCCTTCTTTTTTTCTTTTTTTTTTAAATGCTTTTCATTATTTGTCATAACAAACTGACTGATATATTGTGATATCACTATACACAGGGTACGATAGGCAACGACTGCCTGGTGACGTCATGCTGCTGGCCATGTGCGGTGTGTCAGATGCACAGAGAGATGGACGACATAGGAATCTGAAACTGTTCCTGAGGACGGACTCTGGATCCGACACTGCTTCTGAGGACGGCCTCGGGATCTGACACTGTTCCTTGCTTACAAATACGCGTCTGCATATGTGACCCTCCACCACGAAATGAGTCGCATGTCACCTTTGTATGATTTTAAAATTTTTACATTTTCCTAGAGAGTTTTTTTATGTTCTATCCAGTGGTGAAAACCGTTTTAGAAAAGAGCAAAAACTGTTTGAGTTATAAGCCTGTGATTAAGGTGACCCTCACACTGTTACCAGACACTCCCCGGACTTAGGCTATATTAAGCCTTGCGCAGAACCGCACGAGGTGACATGCGACTCATTTCGTTGTGGAGGGTCACATATGTGAATTAAGTGTGCTAAGTGCGAGTTGTGCAGAACCAATCTCCTGGCACCCTGAAGTTTATCATGTGATCCAAACCCTGTGACTATCGTGTGGAACATCTGCCACATGAAGTTCATACCTCAATATCACCGTTGGGAGCGTCAGCTCCATTGAAGATGTCAGTGTGTTTGCCCTGCTGAACACCAGTCCGTGATTCTTGGATGAATTTGCGCAGCCAGACACATATCAAAACCTGTGCACTGTATCCGTCATATTCAAAAACTGTGCACTGCATCCGTCATATTCCTGATGTTCGATCAATGTAAAGTCTTCTTTATGGCGCAAGCAATCATGTGCACCAACCCAGATCTGCCCCAACTTGTACGTGTGATAAGAGCCCCCGTTTGCCACATTCCACGACACAAGAGCGACTACTTTTTGCTGAATTTAGTGCGCGGATTGATTTAATTTAGGACAAAAGTCCCACTGTGCACATAAAGCAATCACACTGTTGATTTCTGGTATGTTTCTCGCTGGAAGTGTACTCTTATCACATGTGATAGCCTGAGAAGATCTGTGGTGGTTCATACACTTGATGGCTTTCACAAGAAGGGGTGTACGTCGTACCTTTATAGACCTTGCACTTTTTATAGTGCTTTTGTTTGCGTACAGGCCAACACTATTTACAAAAAACAACGATCATTTTTAATGTATCCCTTATACCTGTTCACTGGTGCTGGACTCTGTATTCGTCCATGTTCTGTCTTCCAAAAGTCACATTAAACTACAATGACTCCAGGTTCAAGTGCTTTCCGCTACACACATTCTAAAGGACTTCCATGACATTGTATATGTGGGAGCGTTGTGATTCCAGACGCACAGCGGTTGTGTCGCTTTGGTGAAGTGTAAAGATATGTAATTATTGTAATTATTAGAAGCTGTCGCTTAGAAGTACCTCCCTTCCGGTGACATCTATGGTGTAAACTACTGCTGTGTCCACGCTAGTACAGGGGTAAGACGACGCTTCCACTTGGACACATACGAACATTCAACAGCCTCGCTGGCTGCTTCCTGTGCAGAACTAGTTTTGTTGTTGTTGTTGTTGTTGTTGTTGTTGTTGTTGTTGTTGTTGTTGTTGTTGTTGTTAAAAAAATTCTCCGAAGCTTAACAAAAGTGTCAGTTACGAATTAATTATGTGACAAATTGCAAAAACAACTATAGCAAAAAATTTACAAAAGCAAAATTTCACATAATCAAATCAAAAGTATATACATGATATTACACTGACAAAAAAACCACAATATTACACGTAATCAAATCAAAAGGATGAACATGATATTAAACTGAAGAAGAAAAAATAAAAATAAAACAAATGACAATGATACCGACAAAGCAGCCTGCAGGCTGTTGATTGTTAGCGTGTGTTCAAGTGGACGTATGCTTTTATCCCAAGTTGGTTTAAACTGGGTTTTTTTTTAATTCAGTTGCATAAATACAAAGCCGTGATTGAATGTTATAATAAAAGGAGCACACCAACATAAACTTATAAATGTGCTCTTAGAAACAAACGAGTAATGTGGCGGACGATATTGTAAGTGCATGATATTTAAACAAATGAAAACAAGAACAGCAACAACGGTAACTATAGCAACAGTGGTACGGAAAACTCACACACGCAACACACACACACACACACACACACACACACACACACACACACACACACACACACACACACACACGCACACACACATAGAGACACACACATAGAAAGCACAGAGGACAATCAGATACAGGGAGATAGAGAGAGAGAGAGAGAGAGAGAGAGAGAGAGAGAGAGAGAGAGAGAGAGAGAGAGAGAGAGAGAGGTTGCATCCACTATAGATCAATTCAATGCTCTAATAACATGACTAAACATATAGTATTAACAAAAACATTTGCTGTCTAATATAAATGTCTGAATCTGATGAAACGGCGCTATGTTTTCAGTCAAGGACTTATCCCAAGTTAAAACCTAGATGGACATGAAGCGGTTTACAAGATGATTCACACAAGAAGTATGGTACCCATAAGTGCCACCAAAGTGAATGTCAATGAACTTCCTGCACACGCCATTAATTTTCTATTCTTAACCAGCAGTCGGTACCCTGGGCAAGGGAGATGACTCCTCAAAAGTGACCTCATATTCCCACTGTTAATTTATGTGAGTGATATACATTCCTGAGACGGTCCTTACAAAAATTGGGACCAGTCAAACACACGGTTACGGAGTTATTGGTGGATTAAAATTATACAAGGACTTATAGAGGGACATCTTCATGGTCAAAGGGAAATAACCATTCTCACTCAGTCACTGCCACCAACTGAGAAGGTTATTTCCCTTTGACGGGGGTGTTTTTCCTAACTCGTAGGAATTTCTTGTTTTTGATTGTTAGCATGCGCGAGTGCTTAACGAGGGCTTAATGTGTGCATATACTCATGACAACCTGTTGTGACGTCATACGCATGACGTTTTTCAAAACTACAGAGTGCTTTCTGGCTGTTGAAAGTCTGACCAATTAAACATAATATCTTTTGTCATCAGTTAAAGCTTACAAAAGGCTCAATCCCAAGGCATTTTGAGGGAACTTGTGTTTTACACGTCACGTGTTTTAGGGGGGTAGGGTGACGTATAAAAGTAACGTCAAAAAAACCACGAGTTCAGTGTACAAACCAAGACATGTCAGTAAAAGCCAGGTTAATTCTCCAAATGTGAATACAGTTTTTGGGCACTTTCAACGGTTAATTTCGGGTCACAGTCTTTTAAATCTCTCCATAACGCTTACCCAAACAAACACACACACACACACACACACACACACACACATACACACACACACATATATATACACACACACACACACACACACACACACACTCGCGCGCGCCCACCCACACTCGCGTGAGTACTATCGCACGCTTCAATTCAATAATTGTACTCTTATCCTAAGTAGATATGGTTTATATCATGACAAATGACATTCTTATCTATAAGAGATTTATTTTTGTAGATATAATTATTATAAATTTAGCTGCCACTGATATTTTGTTTAACTCTACACACTATGACCATTACTGAAGTCTGACGCGGCATTTTTGGTTTGAACGTTTTTACGCGTCTGAGGGGAATAACCAGCATTTATATCCCATGAAATGCCTTTAAATAGCAGGGTGCATTAATACTTTGATAAATTACCATTGACATTTGTTCACCTCGTCATAACGAGTCCTTTTCTCAAACACAAATGCAAAATAGCACTGCTTAGTAATGTTTACGTACCATCCACTGTCACGTACAATCAAAAGTTTAAAAAAAATAAGCTTACTGCCAAATTAAAAAACACTCTTTGTGGATAAATATGCACTCCAAGATATGTTTTTCAAATTTGATATGTTTTCCTAAAATAGTTTTCTCTGGAGCACTACTAATACAACTCTGGCATGCACGTACAGATTCTTACAAAATGGGGGTAAAGTTACAATATACAGGTTATCTCGACTGTTGCAGAGTAAAAACATACCAAATGCATATCGTAATATTCACGGTACATCACACAATGCTCACGTGCTTTATTTGTGAAGCTTGATAGTCTGTGCTCGTAGAAAACACTAAAGTTATATGCGCTATGACCGGAAAACGCAACATTCTGACGCCATCATGGATGACGTAATGCCCCATAAAACGCAAACAAAGTTGAGCTCTACGACTCTTATTACTTTATCGTTATCTTCAAGGTGTGTACTTTCGAAAAATTAATAGTTTTCGTTATTTAATCGAATACAAAACGGTGAAAACTACTTAGATGAACGGCAACCAGGTGGAAAAAAAGACCGCCTGGAGATACCCACAGTTACCCCACATTCCTTCAATTTTCTACAATCGCCACGTTAGAATCAGATTTTAAATGTCAAATTCTGATGCGGCAAAGAAAGGGCTAACTTTGTATCATAAAGCCAAACTGTGCATATTCCGTCGGGGTAACTCCTTAACGGAGCGTCTTTTGGGGGTATACTTGCAGTGCTATATGTCATACACGTAGTAGTTATGCAGTTTTGCAAAAATGTGCAAACGTGTACATAGAAAAGCTGTTTTGCTGCATGTCTGCCCGCGGTTGTCGTAAATGATGTGTTTGAAATTACATAGATAGGAATCTGAGCACAGGTGTTGCAGCTTGTGTAGACCAATTGCTTTTACTAGAAATCACGCATGTCCTGTTTTCACCGATTGGTAATAGGCAGATATGGGTATGAATAAAACAAACACACTCGGTCACTTAATAAAAAAATAAACAATAACCAACATTTAAAAAAAAAAGGCCAACAAACCAGTACAGAAAAAATACCAATTTGAAAAAACAAATTAAGTTAATACATAACTAAATAAATGCATCAAAAACGCAAAGCTCTTTTTTTCTGTACATACATTGCACAGACGAGAGCACGGTTAGATATAAAAGGTGTTTTTTTTGCGCATTTGAGTCAATAAATCAATACACGGACACAAGCGTAGGATGCAGACTGAAAATGTAACAGTGTGTACAGAACCATGCTACCTGTAGTCATAGGGCACCGCGTGGAGAAGAGGCATGAAACATGGTTCGTCGTCAACCCCAGAGAGAACAACAATTAAGCAATTATTTCCTTGTCACGGTGTGTCAACTGATTCCGGCTATATCGTTCGTACACCGGATAATTCTGTTCGTACAGCGTCATTTTCGGCACTTGGTCCAGGAAAAAAGATTGCGGTAAATCGTGAGGGCAGCGCACTTTTGTGATATTGCAAGAATTAGGTAGCACATTGACTGGGCTATGTGTACAGTAAATACCAAGGTGCTAGTCGACTTCTTGATTACATATGCGGGTCAAACGTGGCAGCATGGCATGATTTTCCAACATGTTCTTGTTTTTCGCGCTCTGTAATCAAAACTGACCCCTGATTTGTACATGAGCACCAAAACATTTGCTTATTACGACATTACGCTTAAACAGAAATTTATAAAAAAAACTAATTGCTTTTGTACGATCACTTGTTTTTGAAAACATGCAGATTCCGTTCGTACGCCATGATTCAGTTCGTACAAAATAACTTGTTTCCGTTCGTTCGAAAAGCGTTTCCGTTCAACAATTTGATGAAAGTGGTACGAACGGACACCTGTTTGTGTCAAACCTGTGTGATGCAAATTCAATACATTTTATGGTTCACATAGATCCAATATCACTCGTAGGCAAACTATGTGCTATAGCACGACCGTTGCAGTAGTTTAACGCAGTATTCTATGTGACAGCGGGAGTCTACATCCACTGGATCAGTGCAAGATATTCACTTACACAAATGTCATCATAGTAAATGATTACTGATCATCTCCTCACAGTTTTAGCTGCAACACACATATACACACACAGACACACAGATACACAGACACACAGACACACAGATACACAGACACACAGACACACACAGACACACACACACACACACACACACACACACACACACACACACACACACACACACACACACCAAGTTGGTCTGTCGAAAGTGTCTGTCGAAGTCCCACCGGGATGTGCATCACAATAAATTCCTGTCTCTCCCTATTCTGTGAAACAAGTGACTGAAGGCACATCAGATTGCTTAATGTCGACACGTCAGCGTGTTTTCGACACCCCCCTCGCTAGTGATAGGCCCCTCGAATGTGTGTCAGAGTACATGCAAGGGTATTCACTCTATCACAGCATGTGCAAACCCGACAGAGTTATAATCATAATTCGTCATTCGTAGAGTAAAGCTAAGGTCTCTGTGTGACCGGACAAGCACAGAGCAAGAACACTTTTCCCTAAACGTGAATAAATAAACAAATAAATAAATACATTAATAAACAATTAAATAACAAGGCTGAGTAAAAGAGTAAAATAAATAAATACATATATAAATAAATGCAACATCAAATCCGCTCAAGAGGAAAAAATGCTCGTGTTGGTTTGGAAACATGATGATGATGATGATGATGATGATGATGATGATGATGATGATGATGATGATGATGATGATGATGATGATGATGATGATGCATTCTGATAATCATCGGTCCACGGCTATCGCCAGTTTCTCTCTGACAGCATGCTGAATTATTGCGCGAATCTATCAAAACAAGAATACAGAGATGAGAGTTATCTCCCATATGTTTTTCGCGAGCACTGATCTAAATTTGAGATCAGTGTTCGCGAGACGAAAATGATTGCAGATTGGCCGACTTCGACAGTGATCTCCGTTCTGTTCTTCAAAGTTATGATAGTGGGGCTCCTATGTTGCAGAATCACTCAACAATTAATCACATCTTGTGACAAACATCATACTTCGTGATATTGTTCCTTATGATGTTTTAAATGATTTCAGATACAGAGCCACTTCAGAAATTGATTTTTGTGTTTATAATAATGAATAAAAGGCTGCACCTACAGCAGACGATTTTCATACCAAAAGCCATCAGCAGTAAATATTTCCAACTCAGCAAATGTAAACTTCAATTATTAACAATGCACCAGAAGTTGTCTGGTGATAATATATACATGAAATAAATATTTTCATGGGTACTTTTGTGTTCTGTCATTTAGTTTTATATTCTTTTTAGAAAAGTATATATCCGCAGCTAGAAAATTCAAGATGGCGGCCTCCGTACCAATGCGTGTTTTGATTGAGCGAAAACAACGTTTGTGAGGGTAAGTTTTTAAGATTACCCTTTCATTCACCAATTTCACGTCATTATAATCTTTATTTGTCCCCTCGGATCTGTTTTTGATCGGCTGAAGCGCTGAAATGCTGCACACTTTCAAATCTTGCTGAAACTGGATTGTGATAGATCTAGATCTATCTGTTGATTGAATGAAAGGAAACCATGCTCGCCACCCACATGATTTTGGACAAGTTAAAAGAACTTTGAATAAAAGGCAAGGAGACAGAGATTGTTCAAGGCATGATAATTAGTCCTGCCTATTATAAAGGACTTGACTTCCATAAGTTTCTAAAAAAACTGAGGGGGGAGGGGGAGTGACTTAGCGGAGTGAGTAGGCCACAGTGACATGTACTAACTAGTAGGAGGGCCAGCTTGGGGGAAAAAACCATTCCCCAGGTCTCTACGGTCTTGTGATCCATTCCCCATGTCTCTACGGTCTTGTGATCAAACTTTCAAAGATGATAGCTAAAAGACAAGAGTATGCAATAAACTTATGTGCTAATGAAATGAGTGGTTTTGAAAAAAGTGGTACCTCTCTCTCAGTCTCAACACTGTTACGATTTTGGTGTGTTACTTTTTTCTCAACCTTTTGCTTAATTTAGGTTGACCGTGCATTGATGTGCATTTTATTTTAACAGAATATACAACTGAGGGTTACACCACATGCGGGTTCCTGAGAACAAGAGTGCTGCGTGAATACATTATGAGCAATTCTGCCGGTGCCACACAAACGAGCTGATTTCACCATTACTATCAAGGTTGGTACCTAATACCTCCAGAGTAGCTGAACAGTTTGCATCTTTTTTTTGATAATTAACAAGTATGCACACATATACGTAAGCTACCTCTGTGAAGTTGGTGGGTTTACCATACCCTCACAAGGGTCAACATTCTGTAAGCGACTGTTAGAATTCTAATGAATGTAGCGGCCAGCAAGATTTAAGAATCAGTTGGGTAACTGGAAACAGTTTTTTTGTATTGACCTTAAATAGTAAGAATTATACAAATAGTTAAAATACAATTTTTGCATTTTATCTTTTGTGTGAAGACTTTGGCTAACTCTCTGAGATAGTAAACATTATTCAAATAAAATTGTCACTTTTCAGCTTTTCTATGAAGGGTACCCCAGGTGGATTTCCTACACCATGGATTTGGAGGAGGCCAGACATCTAAGACAGTCTGCTTCTCATCCCAGCTGATTTCAGTTTTCTGGTTATGAAGTGTGCATCGCTATGGAAAAGGATTCAGCCATTTTTTGCTCACCACATTGCCAAAGCCATTGGCCCCGAGAAGTCACCCTGCCTGCCCATGTTTCACAGTTTTACAGACTGTGATACTGTGTTGTTCTTCGGTGGTATTGGGGGCTTGACAAGTATGGCATGCATTAGTAGACATCACACAATCTTTCCTCGGGTTGTCTGCTCTTCTTTGCGAGCTAAGTACTACTGACAGGTCAAGAGCATTTTGTGGTACTTCTGCAGGACAAAACCAAACTTCCTGGGTGTGAACAGTGCTAGAAGGTACCTCTTCAGTCAAAAGCGCTGCCAAATTCCCCAAAACACCCTTACAAGTAACGTGCTGTTGCAGGACATGAGTTTGAGAAGAGCAATCTACCAATTAGACTACGTCAGTAAATATACAATCAGGCAAACAACCCAACACCAATTGTGGGGCTGGCAGTCCAAGGCTGGAAAGTGGGAGTTATTTTGGACGAGCCTTCAAGAGGTATCCAGCATGTGCCGAGAACGCATGAAGTGTGGAAGTGCTGTTCAACAAAACGCTGCAAATGCTGCAAAGAAGAACTGAAGAGCTCTGCTCTCTGCAGCTGTGCTTGCATGCCTGTGAAAATCAGCAAATTAAACTGTGTAAAAATATTATTGCACCCATTTTCGTACCCCAACTCAAACATTCATTCCCTTATCATTTTATTCAAACTTTTTATGCCAGTAAAGGCTCTCACAAATGGCACATCTTTCAGATAAAAGAAGATTTAGTTACAGGGGTCACATGACCGCCGCCAAATAAGGGTACCCTTAACGTGGCAAAGGGGATGTGATCACAACTTTAGGTACCCATTAAAAAGTCCCAAAAAATTCATGAGGCACAACATCTATCCAGAACAGGATGAATACCTTTTAGTGTTATGTCATTATTATACCTTTCATTTTTATCAATTTGATTTTTGGGGTACCCTTATTTAGGGGGCGGTCACATAACCCATGTAAAGTCAATCTTTTATATTAAAAGAGTTCCAGATAGCCACGTTGTGTGCCCTTAATAGCATAGACAAATGGAATAAAATGGCACAGGAATAAATGTTTTCGTTTTGGTACGAACATTTGTGCGATAGTTTTTTGTTGGCACAGGTTAGGTAAGCCAACGATTCTTCAACCCTGCCACCCACGCCGTCCAACCAATCGCTGCACCATTGATCATGTATACATGTATTGTTATGTTTTAACAATTGTTTCTGTTAGTTTCTATTGCAAGAGAATGACTTGTAGCATCAAATACGCCTGAATACCTTTTTCACAGGCGGCCATTTTGATTTTTTTTAAAAACTACTGATTTTTAAATTTTTCTCGGTTCCTCTGTGTCAGGTTTTGTTAAGCACATAAAACCATACATTTATACCAAATTTGGTGTTTGTCACATGAAATGAAATATGCCTAACATACCCAACCATTTTTACTGGCGGCCATTTTGAATTTTGTTAAAAAAACAACCGATTTTTTAATTTTTCGCGGTGGCTCTGTATCAGGTTTTGTTAAGCACATAAAACTGTACATGTATGCCAAATTTGGTGTTTGTCACAAGAAATGATTGATTTTGCAACATAGGAGCCCCACTATGATAAAGACATCGTTCTAAGGTCAAAACAAGTCGAAATTGACTGTTATGCCGGGGTGGAAGTAGAGATAAGCGCCTACTTCCCAAGAAATGCTCCATATGGCTTCGTGTCTCCAAACACCTCTGACAGTCAAATCCAGCTCCTGGCCTTCACGTGGCGGGCCCTGTCTTCGACTAACAGGAGAAGGGATGCAGGCGGGTCCCTGGCGCCTTAAAACCAGCTGCTTCGGACAGATGGGGCTCGTCAACCTTGGATGGTCGCTCATCTAGGAGAAGGACAACTCCGATTTCAAAACCCGCACTGCCTTGTGTGCGCCTTGGGAAAGGCAAAGGCTACGAGAAGGAAAACTTCGACAACAAACCCGGGTAGAGTGGACTCGACAGCCCAGCAAGGCAGCTACTCTTGGGGAGGAGGCAACCCTGAGTAA
>NC_090247.1:63012947-63028783 GCF_037325665.1 Littorina saxatilis
AAAGTACCGCTTCAAATATAGCTTCAATTCACGGGTTACTATTTTGTTTAAACAGGGATATATTGTTAATGATATTCTATTTAATTGAACAAACAACATTGAGATATAGGAGCTTTTTTTATCCATAGGAGTCAATCCAGATGTGGTATATATACGAGTTTTGTTTTGTTTTGATGCAAGCTAAAAAATACAACAGCAGGAAACCCGTATCTGTCATTATGACATAGTTTCAGTCAAAGTGTGGCACGAAACCTCGTAAGTTTAACTTGATTTTTTAATTTTTTTTGCCGCTCACTGCAAAGAAATAAAGATACGAGCTTTCTTCACTTTATAAAGCAGTAGGAGCTACAAGCTCTTATCCCCACACGGGCAAACAAATAAGGGAGCTTACTATTGTTTTAGTTCCAAAACCTCAGAAGTTGAGATACGAGGTTTGTGGATTACAGCGACGATATCAATTGCGAGTCAGATAAGTATCACATTAAACGTACACGTTATTTAATTTTCAAACACCCAGTCAGCTGGCTGTCTGAAGAAAATGAACGGAATGTTCGAGAGCACGTCAATGTGTATTTGCCGAGTTAGTTCCCTTGATATTCTCTGGTCACTGGGTAGGAAAACCGGTGTTTCTTTGACTCTCACTAACCATTTTCTCCACCGAAAAACTCGCTTTTCTGCTGGAACTGCAGCACACAAGAACTACACTATTCGTTGGGGCGCTCCGGTACGATATGTGACCCTCCACGACGGTATGAGTCGCATGTCACCTTTGCATGATTTTCATATTATTACATTTTCCCAAAGAGTTTGTTATGCTCTATCCAGTGGTGAAAATCGTTTTAGAAAAGAGCGAAAACTGTTTGAGTTATAAGCCTGTGACTAAGGTGACCCTCACACTGTTACCAGACACTCCCGCGCGAGGTGACATGCGACTCATTTCGTGGTGGAGGGTCACATATGTTAACTAGGTCAAGTGTCGTATTAACCCCTACTCCACCGGTAATGTAGCGTGCATATATACATTCTGTGAATGCTCGACAGTCAGCTAGTTGAGATAGCCTGCACACCTTTGGCAAGGTATTCGATCTTGCATGAACTTTAAAGCAGCAAACTAGGCAATTACGGTGTCATTTCATCGTAGAATATTTCCCCAAACAACAACAACAACAACAACAACAACTACAACAGTGTTTCTGAACGTATTGTTATGGTCAGTGCATCTTCCGTATTGCCACACCACTAGTTCCGCTCCTGTGGTTATATACAATATAACAATACAAAGAAGTGTGTATGTTTGTGAGGCTTGTTCCGCACAACTAACACTTTCTTATATCGCACATGTCGTATACAGTTAGAGCGTTTTCATTCATGTCGGTTTCTCAATTTGTTTGCTCTTTTACCCACAGTTTCGTATCCACAATGTCATGCATAGTTGAGGAGCCATGACGTCACTTTTGAACAGTGAGTACACCATTCTCTTTCTCCTCGTCATCACAATCAAGAAACATCGACTTCTGACGATACCGATCTGGTAGCTTTTCTGCTGGTCTCGGTACAGGTCTGAACGGTAGAGGGAGCTCTCGCTTAGGAAACGGTGGAGGGAATTTCACGTAGTCGTACAGGGCGATTTTCTCCGACGATTTTGTGCCCATCTTGTTTAATGTCTTGCCTACGATGTAAACTGTTTGAGCGCCTTTGGGCAGCTTGGACTTGGGGTGATTTTTCGGCTTGAGAACGTCCAGCTCCCCTGCCACGGTCCAGCGAAGCGGGTTCTTGACCTCCAAGTCCTCGTGGAAGCTGACGGAACGGAAAGGCCTCGGATGCTTCATGAGGTCCGGCAGCGGGGAGGAGTAGTTCCCGTACTCAGGCGGAGCGGACTGTGTCGGAGAGTTCAGCTGGTCGCCTGAAAGCCGCTTGTGGCTCCAGAAAGGCTCCCTGCCTCGAATGAGGTCTCGCTCGCTCGGGGTGTCTTGGCACTTGTCGTGGTACCCGGACCTGGTGGGTTCTTTGGGGCAGAGAGGAAGGAGGTCAGGGACGATGACTTCACCCGTAGGAGCAGAGGTCTTGAGCCACCTTTCCTTGAGGAAGACCAGGTTGGTCTTGTCGTACTTGAGCCCCGTGAACTCAGGGGTGTAGACTTCAGGTTTATTGTCCTTCTTCTGAGTGAAAACGGGCGGGGCTCTGCGCGGGCGAATGTTGGAAACGTAGACCTTGACAGGGCCCAGCTGGCGGGAGTACAGGCAGAAGCAGCAAGTCCCGGGACACGGGAGGGAGAGTTTCAGGAGGTACCTCCCATCCTCCTCCTCTTCCCCCTTCCCGCCACCCCCTCCTCCATGATGGTGATGATGATGCCCGTGATTTTTCTCCACCTGTCTAGTCGTCGTACGGACGTAGCGAGCCCATATCTGAGACGGGTCCGTCAACTTCTTGTCCTTGGGAATCCGCAGCGTCTTCCCGTCTGGTATGCTCTTGTCCCCGTCTGTCCCACGCGTAGAGTTCTTGCCGCTAGCCCCTGTGACATTCTGCTCTTTACGGTGCTGTGGGGTGCTACCGCTCTGACAGAAAGACACGGCTGAGGCGACGCCGGGAAGACGAGGGACTTTAGAGGAGCGCGGAGCAGGCTTGGAGGAAGGGGAGGCTGTTGCAGCGTTTGACGCTTTGGTGACCACGACGTTAGCTTTGAGGGCTGGTGCTTGCATTGTGAAATCTGAAGTGGAGGAACGGCGAGGATGACTGTTAAAATTCGAACTTGTCACCGGTGTCACAGAACAAAAGTGGCTTTGACGACTCCAGGTAGACGGGTGAAATATGGAAAAAAAGCTGTGGTTACTGCGGTTTTGTGGTCTTTGGTGACCACGACGTTAGCTTTGAGAGGTTGCGCTCTCATTGTGAAGTCAGATGTGTGATACGGTGGGGGTTGGGAGCTTCGTTATGCTGGGGTTCGGTTGTGTGGTGTTGTTATCATCGTCTTCTGAAATACAAAAATGAAGCCGTCAACTACTGTTTTCTACTGATAATAACACAGACAGACAGACAGACAGACAGACAGACAGACAGACAGACAGACAGACAGACAGACAGACACAGACACACACAGACACACACACGCCCACACACACGCACACACACACACACACACACACACACACAAACACAAACACACACACACAAACACACACACACACACACACACACACACACACAATTGTTTTTGTCATATATAATGTTCAACCATTGCGCTTGCTAATGAATGAAAATGCATCTTGAAATCTCTGATTGGTTGCTTGACATGTTAATTATGTAATGTGTACTGTAGTTTACTTAACTTCTATTTCTTCTTGTTATTGTGTTACCCCTCAAAGGGAGAGGGCCGGGTGAAAAAAAGCATGTGCACACTGCTTTTTCTGTCACCCTTGACAAATACATTTCAATTCAGTAAATTTCAATTCAAATCTCTATCTCTCTTTCTCTCTCGCCATATTGTCTTTGTAATTCCTCTCCTCTTCCTCTTAAATGAACTGTTAAAATGTTTAACATAAACACAACGAACATCTGAACTTTTAAAACGTTTGACAAAAACGCAACGTACATCTGAACTTTTAAAACGTTTGACAAAAACGCAACGTACATCTGAACTTTTAAAACGTTTGACAAAAACGCAACGTACATCTGAACTTTTAAAACGTTTGACAAAAACGCAACGTACATCTGAACTTTTAAAACGTTTGACAAAAACGCAACCTACATCTGAACTTTTAAAACGTTTGACAAAAACGCAACGTACATCTGAACTTTTAAAACGTTTGACAAAAACGCAACGTACATCTGAACTTTTAAAACGTTTGACAAAACGCAACGTACATCTGAACTTTTAAAACGTTTGACAAAACGCAACGTACATCTGAACTTTTAAAACGTTTGACAAAAACGCAAAGTACATCTGAACTTTTAAAACGTTTGACAAAACGCAACGTACATCTGAACTTTTAAAACGTTTGACAAAACGCAACGAACATCTGAACTTTTAAAACGTTTGACAAAAACGCAACGTACATCTGAACTTTTAAAACGTTTGACAAAAACGCAACGTACATCTGAACTTTTAAAACGTTTGACAAAAACGCAACGTACATCTGAACTTTTAAAATGTTTAACAAAAACACAACGTACATCTGATCTGTTAAAACGTTTGACAAAAACGCAACGTACATCTGAACTTTTAAAACGTTTGACAAAAACGCAACGAACATCTGAACTTTTAAAACGTTTGACAAAAACGCAACGCGCATCTGAACTTTTAAAACGTTTGACAAAAACGCAACACGCATCTGAACTTTTAAAACGTTTGACAAAAACGCAACACGCATCTGAACTTTTAAAACGTTTGACAAAAACGCAACGTACATCTGAACTTTTAAAATGTTTAACAAAAACACAACGTACATCTGAACTGTTAAAACGTTTGACAAAAACGCAACGTACATCTGAACTTTTAAAACGTTTGACAAAAACGCAACGTACATCTGAACTTTTAAAACGTTTGACAAAACGCAACGTACATCTGAACTTTTAAAACGTTTGACAAAAACGCAACGTACATCTGAACTTTTAAAACGTTTGACAAAAACGCAACGAACATCTGAACTTTTAAAACGTTTGACAAAAACGCAACGTACATCTGAACTTTTAAAACGTTTGACAAAACGCAACGAACATCTGAACTTTTAAAACGTTCGACAAAAACGCAACGTACATCTGAACTTTTAAAACGTTTGACAAAACGCAACGAACATCTGAACTTTTAAAACGTTTGACAAAAACGCAACGTACATCTGAACTTTTAAAACGTTTGACAAAAACGCCACGCGCATGTATGCCAAACGGGAGAGGTGTTCCCATCCCAACAAAGAATTGTTAACTTCTGAAAACGACCACTGTTACGTCAATCAGTTCGTGACAAAAGCTCTTCATGAGTGTCGACCTCCCACCACTTTCACAATAAAAAGTCACGGATCTCCACTTGTCGTCCAATAAAAACCTTTGATTGCAACAAGTAGCGTGCACTGTTTGACTGTTTATTCAGATAAGTGAGCAAACAGAAGCAGATGAAAAGCGCGCTTTGTCTGGAGTATAATATAGCAAACGAGAGGGTAATATGTTGGCAAAACTTTCTTTTATCAAACGCATACACCTCCTCGTTTGACCTCTGACTGTGTAAATATAATCGCAATGTGCAGCGATTGACCGGTTTAAAATCGTACCCACAAGCCACAACGGTTGTTGCAATGTTGATGCTTGAAGGCGTCCCCGCTAGTCTTAAACATGTCGCAAGGTTAGATCCTGGTTGTTTTGCTGTTTATGTTACTACATATTAAATCGAGAGTGTGTTACTATAGATGGTCATTTAATTGTGATCGAATAAAGTATAAACTGTGAACTTAATAAATCCGAAATTAATTCGCTGAACTCACAGAAGAACATCCGCAACAGAACACGCTATACCTTCGGTATTAGTCACCTGCATTGCAAAAAACCTACAACCGGACATGGAAAATTGTTGTTTTTTTAAATCATGCAGCGGGTTATAATCATGCCAGATTAAGCAGGTCCTTCAGATTCAAGATTGCGAATATTGTTTGCGTGAGCGTTGATATGTTACGCGTTTCCCCTTCTTGTGTCTTATTTAGAAGTATTTTGTGACCCGAGGCATCTGTGAAAGTCCTTCGCTTATCGACTACCAAGCTGTGTGTGTGTCTTGTCACTTCAAGCGATCAGCTACGTTTTCCACGTGAAACATAGAGTGTCAGAGCTGTTAGTCTCGATCGCGGGATATTCGCGAAGCATAGTCTTCCTGAAATGCAGTGCGTTCAGTATCATCATGTGAGTTTGACAGATTAAATAATCTATTAATGTTGTTTCACGCGACTTGTTTTGAGAACTCTTACAAAGCAACCAATGGCATTCTCGAATTTAATTCATACAATAATTCACATGGTGCACAGAGACCACCCGGGCTGTTTAATGTTGGTATGTGACCAAGCGGAGAGATGGTCTGGCCAATCTGAGATGGTGAACCGCACTGTTGACACACGTAATAACTCATAGCTCTGGATCCAAACACAACGCGCTGATCAATATCGGCACTTCCTTCTCTCAACTCACAGTCACAGATCAAGAGCTCTTTGGTGAAAAGTGATTATTCCTTGGCTCGATTACTTTTCCAGAATCTTTTCCACTATCGCTTCTGTATTTTGTAGTTAGTGTGATTTGGTTTTGTTTGACTGTTGTTACACCCCCGGTATAGGGGTGTGCATAGGATTCGGTCGATGTGTTTGTTTGTTTGTTTGTGTGTTTGTGTTCGCATATAGATCTCAAGAATGAACGGACCGATCGTCACCAAACTTGGTGAACAGGTTCTATACATTCCTGAGACGGTCCTTACAAAAATTGGGACCAGTCAAACACACGGTTAGGGAGTTATTGGTGGATTAAGATTCTACAAGGACTTATAGAGGGACATATTAATGGTCAAAGGGAAATAACCTTCTCAGTTGGTGGCAGTGAGAATGGTAAGGACGGGGGTGTTTTTCCTACCTCGGAGGAATTTCTTGTTTTATTATGTTTTGGCTATTGGACTTTTTTCCCACACTACAGCAACACATATTACCTCTCTCGTCGTTGTTTTACGCCACAAACAATGCTACCGCTTTGGTTATTTCGCGCAGCAGCAACATTATTTCCGCCGATATTGTTTCTTTCACGCCCCAGCAAAAAATGTCATCACTTCGGTCGTTTTAACATCGAGGGGGGAATCGAGACGAGGGTCGTGGTGTATGTGTGTGCGTGTGTGTGTGTGTGTGTGTGTGTGTGTGTCTGTGTCTGTGCGTGTGTGTGTGTAGAGCGATTCAGACTAAACTACTGGACCGATCTTTATGAAATTGGACATGAGAGTTCCTGGGAATGATATCCCCGGACGTTGTTTTCATGTTTTTGATAAATACTTTTGATGACGTCATATCCGGCTTTTTGTAAAAGTTGAGGCGGCAATGTCACACTCTCATTTTTCAATCAAATTGATTGAAATTTTGGCAAAGCAATCTTCGACAAAGGTCGGACTTTGGTATTGCATTTCAGCTTGGTGGCTTAAAAACTAATGAATGAGTTTGGTCATTAAAACTCGGAAACTTGTAATTAAAATTGTTTGTTTATTAAACGATCCAAAAAAAATTTCATCTTATTTTTTGTCATTTTCTGATTCAAAAAACATATACCTATGTTATATTTGGATTAGAAACAAGCTCTGAAAATTAGAAATATGAAAATTATGATTAAAATTAATTTTCCGAAATCGATTTAAAAACAATTTCATATTATTCCTTGTCGGTTCCTGATTCCAAAAGCATATAGATATGATATGTTTGGATTAAAAACAAACTCAGTAAGCTAAAAAGAATAGAGATACAGAAAAGCGTGTTCTCCTGCTCAGCGCGACCACTACCGCACTATTCTGGCTTGTCGATTTTACTGTCTTTGCCACGAGCGGTGGACTGACGAAACTACGAGTATGCGGTCTTGGTGAAAAAAGCAGTGCGTTCAGTTTCATTCTGTGAGTTTGACAGCTTGACTAAATGTTGTTATTTCGCCTTACGCGACTTGTTTTTATCTCCGCTAACCCGTAAAAACACTCTAACTTTTTTGTTTCTTCATACTACAGCGAATACGTTACCACTTCATTCGTCCGAACTTCATTGTAACGCTGAACCATATATTACAGACATGCATGCTAAGTCAGCTGAAAAAATTCTTAATATACCCTCAATAAATAAAGGTCTTACGACAGATTGACAGATTAAAACACTCAGGCCTTAAACCGGCGGTAGAAGAGGCTTTATTCAAACATTCAACAATATTCTGATCGCAAACACTGGCATACCTTTTTTTTTACCTTCACGCTGAAGTATCGCTGTGTTGAGAATTATGACTTAAACTCGGCATAATTATAATGGAACAAGTACGTATTGAATTATGTGATTCAATTACCTGAACTTGTAGACTGGGGGAACAATCAAAGAGATATCCTATCCACTTTTCTGTCAAACTCGCTTCAGACTGTGCGTGTTACACCCGCATTCACAGCAATATCACTTTGATGCCTGGAATCCAATAACTTACATTGTCACCCCTGTCCCTTATTCACCACATCGAAGTAGATTTCACAGGTGTCTTACTCCATGGTAGTGCCAAATAAATCCAACAAGAAAGATGGAGTGTCCTCGCACATAATTCAAGAAATACCACACAATCCAACAATAGAGGTTTCGGGGCTGAGACCAAAATCTGGATTTAAGTCACACACAATTCAACAAGACGATAGCAATACCTCAAACTCTGGCTCAGAGATCACAATCAGGCTGGAAGTGACACAACATTCAACTAGAAGAGAGCAATATACCACAACATCTGACACACAGATCAAACTCTCGAACAAAGTCACATACAACTGAAAGCGGAGGGAGCAATACCACAGATACTGGCACAGCTATCAAAATCTCGAAGAGTCACGCAACATTCTACGAGAAGAGTCTCGGTGCACAAAACCCCAATCTCTTAGACTCGACTGTTGCTCTACTACTCTGTTTCACGTGCGAACGAGAAAACAGCGATAGCTCTATTGACCGGGTCTCAACAGCCACAGATTAGGAGGAGCGTATCATTGCAATAATGATAATACGGGTGAAATAATTGTACTGGGAGGTTCATCACCTAGGGATACCCGCTTTTCGCCGGGTAGACAGGGTGAGTGAAGCGACGGCGCCTTTTTTTCGTTCGTAAGGTTTCTCGGTTGGAGGAAGACGATTTTCTTAAAAGACGAGGGTATAAGGTTGGATTTCAGTTTTGATTTTCGTTCTCTGATAGAGAGAGGAGTACTTTTTTGACTGACCGTCTTTGTGTTCGTGGGTGTGCAGTTGTCTGCAATGTTATCTCCTGTATGAAACTCTTGCCTGATTATTTGTCCCTATGCGTGCTTTATCGCTGTTGCGAATTGCTGTCTAGTCAGGATACACCATTTCTAAGAACATAGTTAACCATTTTATCAAAGGGATATGTAATACCAAAGGAAAAAAGGCCCTCATATCGCCTCCAAAGAGAAACCAACAGATTCGGCGTTACAAATTATGCTACCGCGCAGGAGGAAGGTCTTCACTTTGCAAAAGGAAGCGTTTTAAAAACGTAATTAAATGTCGTTAAATAGGCAACGACAGAACACTCTTTGTGAGGGTCGGTTTGGGTTAATACTCCCACTGTAACTTCCCTTGTCTGTGTGTGTGTGTGATAGGTAGAGGTCTTGCCACCAGACGGCGCTTCTGGACTAGTTTATTTTCCAACACCGGAGACAAGCAGCGCCCTGAAGCACATTCTCTCACTTTGGTTAACTTAACTACCTGAGCAAACTGTGTAGTGTGCGTCGAGATTATATGGTAGAGTGGATTCCCCTCATTCATCAGAGGTAGCAAATTCGCAACCCAACCCCCCCCCCCCCCCCCCCCCCCCGAAAAAAAAAAAACCCACACCTACAACAACGGTCAGATTGATAATATCCCTTTATGTTGGTTTTCTTCTGGTGGGACTAAAAGATCAAGAATACAATAGATCATATAAATATTCTCTTGATTTCTTGATATGTGTGTGTTTGTCTATGTGTCTCTCTGTTTGTCAACATACATATACTTTCTCTCTCCTTTAATGTTAATCATATGTAAGTGCGCGTGCGACTGCGCTCGTGCGTGAGTAAATACGTGACCGTGTGCTATTTTGCACTCGGAAATGACATAATTGCTAGCTTCCTTTCGATCGATGTGTTCATTCATCCGTGCAAGTAATACGAACAAATGATGAGGCATGGCTAACAAGCGACACAAGAATACATGAATTCAAGACGAAGCCATATGAGCCAAAACCAAGGGTTCTATGAGAACTATACTATAAACTGAAGTGTTCCAGTTTTAAACACCCTTTTTGTAAACATGTGTATATTGAACACAGTGTGAAACTTCGCGTATTGTTCATGTTATAGGGCGCGGAGTGTTACAAAGAGAATACTGCATGGCTTAATTCCTGTGTAATACCAGGCTTATAGCTTACACGAATTGGTTTTTTAAATATTGAAATGCGAGCAGCAGTTTTCAGAATGTCCCTGCTCGATCGAAGGAAGAAGCAAACTAGCAAGCAAGCAAGAAGGCAGGCAAGCATTCACAGATCAAGTGTTCGTTCCACTGAACCACAACACTTTTCAGAATTTTATCACCATAAAATAAACGCCGAACGGAGTCAAAGGCTTCAAGTAAAAAGTCTGTTGAAAGCAGGTGACAGTTAAGACCAAGGGTGTGTATGGGACCACCTTTGCCCTTGGTATCGGCACACAAAGATTACACGACACGCTATATTCTCAAGTGGCTTCTGCCTTTTCTTTCCAAGCTGTTCAGTTATTCTACGAGTCGAGCGAATTACGACATAGCATTCATTCTGTGTTACTTTAGTCACTTATAGTTTGTTAGACACTCCGGACTTTGTTTTCTTTTCAGCGTAATTATATCTTTAGGGCTTACAATGGTTCTATTGATCCGTCTGAATTTAAATTACAAGCTATCAGAAAAGGCCAGTGTGTGGTTCCCAAAAAAGGGACCTTTAAAATACATTGGCTGTACGATTTATTCATGGCTCATGTAAAGTCGTCGCTACTGGATTGTAGGATTGTAGGACTATCCATATAACAACTCTAACGCTCGAGACACGCAGAGAGAGAAGACAGACAGACTGACAGACAGACAGAGAAACAGACAGACAGATAGACAGAAATACAGACAAACAGACAAACAGACAGACAGACATATAGACACACACACACACACACACACACACACACACACACACACACACACACACACACACACACACACACACACACACACACACACATGCAGACATACTGACATACAGACAGACAGACAGACAGACATGCAGACAGACAATCAAGCAGACAGACAGACATAAACACACACACACACACACAGCCACGCGCGTACACACACGCGCACGCACACACACACACACACACACACACACACACACACACACACACACACACACACGCGCGCGCCGCACATACACGCGCACGCACACACGCACAAACGCACACCTAAAACACACACACACACTATCACACACACACACACACACACACACACACACCCACACACACACACAGGCACACACACACACACACACACTCTCTCTCTCTCTCTCCTCTCTCTCTCGCACGCATGCACACACACACACAGGTGATAGTTGACCTCCCAATAAAGGACACACACTATAACCATACTTTACCTGTCACGAATTGTAGGGTCACCTAGTGTAGCTAAACTTGTTGCTGGTCCCAAGGGTGTTCTTTCATCACAGGTACCCCTGTAGCATAACACCGCCCGCACTCAAGGTACCAGTTTATCGCCTTCGATCACCATCAAATACCAATCAAATACCAATCGGTTAAGGATCGATCCCTCTTTGACAACACTTCTGAAACGCAATTTCTGCCTGTCCTGCAGCGTCCCAGCTCTAGGACATGAAAACGGTTCAGATTAGCCTGACGATAATATTGGGTCTTTGAGTTACTCAGCGTTTACTACCATGGCTTTCAAGCGTGAAACGTTAAGTGGTGCGTTATTTTGGATTTGATGTTGTTGTTGTTGTTGTGGTGGTTGTTGTTGTTTGTGGTGGAGTTGTTGTTGTTGTTGTTGTTTTTGTTGTTGTTGGTGTTGTTGATGTTGTTGTTGTTGTTTTTGCTGTTTTTGTTGTTGTTGTTGGTGTTTTGTTGCTTTGGTTGTAGTTGTGGTTGTGGTCGTGGTTTGGGTGGTGGCGGTTATATTTGGCTCACGTAAGTGTAGCCTATGCGATGCTAACTTTTGTCTGTCTGTGCGTTCGTTCGTGCGTGCGTGCGTGCGTGCGTGCGTGCGTGCGTATGTATGTATGTCTGTGGTAGAAACTTTAACATTTGACTGAACACCGAAATACTAATTTTACCTGGTTATTATTCAAGCAACAGCTTCAAGGTATTGAAGCAATGATCAACATTTCGTTGGCACGTATGTAGTTAAAGTGTGTATCCAAAGAAAACGGGTGGTGGGGGGTTGGGGGGGGGGGGGTAAAAAACACCTGACTGGTTTGTGTCGTGTGTGGTATGTAGACCAGGTCAGGGGTCAAGGTTAGGTCAGATCGCGTGAAGGATTGTGGTATAGATACAGTTATCACCGAGCTGCAGTTCGCCGATTCGGAGAAGACGATTTCACATTGTTCGGTTTCGTAGCTCCAGAAAAATAGATACAGAAGATACCAAAGGAGATTTCCTACAGGTTAATCTGCACAGCGTGTTTCCAGTGTCTGCGCGAGGAAGCGCTGTCGAAAGCGCAGTGTCGATCTGGCCATCTGGCAGTCGTGTCCCCGTAAGTAGGCTACAGACAGACAGATCTAGATCTAGTGTCTCGCACTCTTGCACCGTGTCAGCTATGCTCACTGTGTGTGTGTATGTGTGACGGAGTGATTGAGTTTGTGTTACTGTTTGTCGATTTCTTACGTGAGCCTTGAAGGCTTCGCCTCTTGTTTTCAATGATATTTAATTACAAATTATATTGCTCTTGTTTACAATTTACATTTGATTAATTGTCGCATAAGCATTAAGTGTGCTCCAAGGTGTGTAGGGGAGAGTTACTGATTGCGTACCTGTTATCCATATCGTACCACCCCCATTCCCGCGAAATGACGAATGCCTGAAGCCCCTGCTGAAGTGTGGGGAGAACCCCGTAGGAAAGAAGCATTCTTCCGGTGTCAACATGGCAGCTAGCGAGAAAACCACCAGCAAGAACGAAAAATTCACTTTTTTCGCATTTTGATGTTATTTTCGTAGTGACAAATTTGTGTGACTATGCAAAGACTACACCACTGAGCAAATTAACTTGACTATACATTAATACCTTGTTGAGTGTAGGCTGCATTTGGATCAAAACATTGGCCTTTGCTTTACATGTAGAAGGCTAGATCTACTTATTGTCCAGCCTACCGAAGTCACGCATATCGTACCAGCCAGAGTCTTGATATAGTACCGGTGGTACGATAACAATGACTTCTGGTACGATATGCAGGATGACACAACCTCCTATTAATTGCCAAATGATCCATTTAGGAGTACTTATTAAGAAGTCTGAAGCCTGAAGTTGTTTCAGAAAAATGCTTTCCCCCTCGAACTGGACATCAGAGGACATGAAAAAATGTCTGGCAGCCATTGCAAACGGAATGGGCTTCAGCGCTGCTTCAAGAGTTATTGATATTGTACCACAAGGTCACTAATATCGTACCCCCAGTACGTTATAAGTGACTGACAGGTACGCATTACAGAACTGGTCTTGTAATTCGTACCATTTGAATTATTTTTTTAAATCCGTACTGAAACCAAATTTGCGTTTTTTTTATTGAAAACAATATACGGAACGTTGAAGGCACAGGAGATGAGTGTTTATGGACAATTTGGAGTGCCTAGCATAAAATGGTTGCGTTATAGAGCTGTTTGTCCTTAAGTGGTACGATATCAGTAACTCTCCCCTACTTCTCACTCACACACAGCATCTTTTAATCCTGTCATCGCATCCGTCAGTACGTTTGGGTTTTTCTGAACTTGTCTCTTTTTTTTGTAAATCGAGATACATATCTGCCTGTCTGTCTGTCCATGTGTCTGTGCGTCTCTCCCTCCCATGTTTTCTATCTCTGTCTCTCTCTGTCTCTGTCTCTGTCTCCCTCTCTCTCGCTCTCTGTCTCTGTCTCTGTCTGTGTGTGTGTGTCTCTTTCTCTCTCTTCTCCGTCTCTGTCTCTGTCTGTGTGTGTGTGTGTGTCTCTCTCTCTCTCTCTCTCTCTCTCTCTCTCTCTCTCTCTCTCTCTCTCTCTCTCTGTCTGTGTACAAGGACAGATTGTAAGAAATGGTGTAGCCTTAAATCTTAATCCTTGTTAAATAATGTTCAATTCAATTCAATTCAATTGGCTCTCTCTCTCTCTCTCTCTCTCTCTCTCTCTCTCTCTCTCTCTCTCTCTCTCTCTCTCTCCGCTACTTCAGTCCCCTCTCTTCCCCTATCACTGTCTAGCTCTCTCTAGCCAACATTAGCACGGGTCTGGCATAATACAGAACACTCCCTCTCTCTTTCACAGACCTTGCCTGGCACCATTCATCACACTTCACACTGTCCACTTGTCTCTGACATTACTGTTGAGGTGAAATTTGCCGTGACCGAACGGTCTGTGTGTCTTATAATCAATCAATCAATCAATTTGAGGCTTATATCGCGCGTATTCCGTGGGTACAGTTCTAAGCGCAGGGATTTAAAAAAAAAAATTTTATGCAATTTATATCGCGCACATATTCAAGGCGCAGGGATTTATTTATAATGTGCGTAAACATGTAGGGTGTGACATTTATCGAAGACTTGGACGTTATACCGCCGGGTCGGGTGGTTTCTCTTGAAGAGGACAGGAACAGTTGCTTACCTCTATCCTTGAATGAGAGGGAGGGATATAGTTTGGTGTGTTTGTGTGTGTGTGTGTGTTAGTGTGTGTGTGTGTGTGTATGTGTCCGTGTGTGTGTGTGTGCGTGTGTGTGCGTGTGTGTGTGCGTGTGTGTGTGTGTCCATGCTTGCGTGCATTTGAGCGTGTGTCTTATAACTAGCAACACACACACACACACACACACGCTCACACACACACACACACACACATACACACACACACATACACAAATACACACATACATACACACACCCCAAAAACACACCCAAACACACACACACAAACACACACACACATACCCAAACACACACATATACGCACACACATACACACACACACACACGCACACGCACACACACACACGTCACCACAACTAACACCATTACTATCGAAACAACAACAACACCAACAACAACAACAACAACATCGAGCCACACAATGTATTCAATACCGAAGTTTGAAAGGAACACCGTCAGACTTATTATAGGACTCATGTGCCGACAAGAAAGGCATCCATGAAAAAGACCTCTTTTACTGCGACGATAATAACTCAAAAGAAGACTATTGAAAAATTACTGAAAGAATATTTCTTTGGATTTAGTGCAAAGCTTTGACATGACTCATTGCTTCAAGCGGTGAGGGGTGGGGGGGGGGGGTGGGTGGGGGGGGGGGGGGATGGAGTAACTGCTGTACACTTGAAAGAGGAAGGCGACATTGAAGAGACATTGTTTGTTCCAGTGAGTAACAGGTGAAAGGTGCAAATAAAGGTAACAATGATCAGAAAAAAATCAATACCAAAACGACACAACCGACCACAACAAACACATCTTATGCTATTTCTTTTCACAGTGCTTCAATTGTAACTTTAAAGAAACAGGCAAAAGCAATGTGTATGAAAGGCCTTTAATTTGAATACCGGTTCACTTGGCACATATTTTGTTTGCATACAGGAGTAAATGGCATACATTCAACTACAGTGGAAATGGCATCAAAGAAAAGAGTGTCGTCAGTGTGTTTGTCATACAACACACTGCAGCTATGTACTGAATACATTACTTCACACACGTGGTTTGGAACAAGGACAGACAACACAGGCAGACGGACAACACACACACACACACACACACACACACACACACACACACACACACACGCACACACACACACACACACACACACACTCACACACACACACACACACACACTCACACACACACACACACACACAAACA
>NC_090247.1:63028983-63041483 GCF_037325665.1 Littorina saxatilis
GTGCCTCCATTACAGAGAAATGGAAGGTGAAAATCTTTGTGTCAGTTTGACTCTTGATTTTAAACAAGTCGCGTAAGGCGAAAATACAACATTTAGTCAAGCTGTCGAACTCACAGAATGAAACTGAACGCTATGCAATTTTTCAGCAAGACCGTATACTCGTAGCATCGTCAGTCCACCGCTCATGGCAAAGGCACTGAAATTGACAAGAAGAGCGGGGTAGTAGTTGCGCTGAGAAGGATAGCACGCTTTTCTGTACCTCTCTTCGTTTTAACTTTCTGAGCGTGTTTTTAATCCAAACATATCATATCTATATGTTTTTGGAATCAGGAACCGACAAGGAATAAGATGAAAGTGTTTTTAAATTGATTTCGAAAATTTAATTTTGATCATAATTTTTGTAATTTTAATTTTCAGAGCTTGTTTTTAATCCAAAATATAACATATTTATATGTTTTTTGAATCAGAAAATGATGAAGAATCAGATGAACGTAAATTTGAATCGTTTTATAAAAAAAAATAGGCCTATTTTTTTTTTTACAATTTTCAGATTTTTAATGACCAAAGTCATTAATTAATTTTTAAGCCACAAAGCTGAAATGCAATACCGAAGTCCGGGCTGTAAAAGTTGTTTCAATTTGTTTCCATTTAAAACGTCCGCTACTGGCACCTCAGTCGGACCATACATAACACTCTGAGAAGTAACCAAAGTGTTTTCTTTTAAAGTAATTTGTAACTCTCCGCTCCGCACGCCAACCAAAACAATTCCTGGGAGACGCCTACATCGTTCGGAAAAAAACCCACAAAAAACTGTTCCGAGCCAGGACTGAACTAGAAAGGGTTTCCATGACCACGGACGTAGCTTTGTGCCGAGGCTGATCACGTGGTCAGGTTGACCAATGGCAACGCGACCCTTTTACGGCCTCTCTATTGTCCAATGTGTGTACTCTATGACCCCTTGAAAACTTCAGCGATTGGTGTGAAGTGTACTCTTTAGAGAGGATGAGTTCAGCGGTTAATTGCTTTTAACATACTTACCTGAACAGGTTATAGGCCATTATCTCGAGATGCCTTGCTTTCGGCAACAGTTCTTTGAATCCCTCCCTCCCTCTCTCCATCTTCTCTCTACCAGTCTGTTTCTCTCTTTGTTTCTCTCTCTTTTTCACACTTTTCAACCATTAACTATTCATATTCATTTGCATAATGTAGAGCAGTCCCTAATTGGGCGACAGTTGGCTGTTAAAAGGAAAACACATAAAACAAACCAAAAAGGAACACTTTTGTAAGCTTACTACATTACTTTTGAAAAAACCATCATTGGGTTCATTTCGCGTCATTTTGCTTTCGTCAACAGGAAAGTTTTTGTAATGCCTCTCTCCACCTCCCCATATGCTCCCCTCCCCCATTTCTGTCTCTGTTTTTTTACATTTAGTCAAGTTTTGACTAAATGTTTTAACGTAGAGGGGGAATCGAGACGAGGGTCGTGGTGTATGTGCGTGCGTGTGTGCGTGTGTGTGTGTGTCTGTGTGTGTGTGTAGAGCGATTCAGACTAAACTACTGGACCGATCTTTATGAAATTTGACATGAGAGTTCCTGGGTAGGAAATCCCCAGACTTTTTTTTCCATTTTTTTGATAAATGTCTTTTATGACGTCATATCCGGCTTTTCGTGAAAGTTGAGGCGGCACTGTCACGCTCTCATTTTTCAACCAAATTGGTTGAAATTTTGGTCAAGTAATCTTTGACAAAGCCCGGACTTCGGTATTGCATTTCAGCTTGGTGGCTTAAAAATTAATTAATGACTTTGGTCATTAAAAATCTGAAAATTGTAAAAAAAAAAAAAAAATTTATAAAACGATCCACATTTACGTTCATCTTATTTTCCATCACTTTCTGATTCCAAAAACATATAAATATGTTATGTTTGGATTAAAAAAAAAGCTCTGAAAATTAAATATATAAAAATTATTATCAAAATTAAGTTGTCCAAATCAATGTAAAAACACTTTCACCTTATTCCTTGTCGGTTCCTGATTCCAAAAACATATAGATATGATATGTTTGGATTAAAAACACGCTCAGAAAGTTAAAACAAAGAGAGGTACAGAAAAGCGTGCTATCCTTCTTAGCGCAACTACTACCCCGCTCTTCTTGTCAATTTCACTGACTTTGCCATGAGCGGTGGACTGACGATGCTACGAGTATACGGTCTTGCTGAAAAATGGCATTGCGTTCAGTTTCATTCTGTGAGTTCGACAGCTACTTGACTAAATGTTGTATTTTCGCCTTACGCGACTTGTTTACATTTAGTCAAGTTTTGACTAAATGTTTTAACGTAGAGGGGGTAATCGAGACGAGGGTCGTGGTGTGTGTGTGTGTGTGTGTGTGTGTGTGTGTCTGTGTCTGTGTCTGTATGTGCGTGTGTGTGTGTAGAGCGATTCAGACCAAACTACTGGACCGATCTTTATGAAATTTGACATGAGAGTTTCTGGGTAGGAAATCCCTGGACATTTTGTTCATTTTTTTGATAAATGTCTTTGATGACGTCATATCCGGCTTTTCCTGAAAGTTGAGGCGGCACTGTCACGCCCTCAGTTTTGGTTGAAATTTTGGTCAAGTAATGTTCGACAAAGCCCGGACTTCGGTATTGCATTTCAACTTGGTGGCTAAAAAATTAATTAATGACTTTGGTCATTAAAAATCTGAAAATTGTAAACAAAATATTTTTTTTATAAAACGATCCAAATTTACGTTCATCGTATTCTCCATCATGTTCTGATTCCAAAAACATATAAATATGTTATATTCGGATTAAATACAAGCTCTGAAAATTAAATTTATAAAATTTATTATCAAAATTAAATTTTCGAAATCAATTTAAAACACTTTCATCTTATTCCTTGTCGGTTCCTGATTCCAAAAACATATAGATATGATATGTTTGGATTAAAAACACGCTCAGAAAGTTAAAACGAAGAGAGGTACAGAAAAGCGTGCTATCCTTCTCAGCGCAACTACTACCCCGCTCTTCTTGTCAATTTCACTGCCTTTGCCGTGAGCGGTGGACTGACGATGCTACGAGTATACGGTCTTGCTGCGTTGCATTGCGTTCAGTTTCATTCTGTGAGTTCGACAGCTACTTGACTAAATATTGTATTTTCGCCTTACGCGACTTGTTTTTCTTCTCGTGTCCCTTTGCTTGTTTGTAAGTTAGTTTGTTGATTTTCTGTTTGTTTTAATTACTGTTGATGAATTGTACGCTCTTAATATATGTTTTACGCGCAAAGTAAACATTTATTGCCGGCGTAAAATTGAAAATATTGATTACGCCTTCCTAGGCAAACCTGAGGTGGTGATCCAAATCATTGATACGTATTGGAAGGACTTCATTTACAAATAAAGAAATAAATAAGCCGTTTTAGTGATTTTTCCCCGGCGACATCCACCTTTCGAAGCCCAAGAGACATTCGCAGTGATGTAATTTGGAAACATCTGAAATAACTAACTGTAAAATGCTCCGTTACCGTTGCCGATTATTTCTTTTCATACAAACAGGATTTCACCTTCTGGCGATAATCTCTTTTGCGTTTGATTCTTGATTCTTTAAATTAATTTTTTCAGTGCTATTTAGTTGTAATCCATTACCCAAGCAGATGAAACCCGTGTGAATAACTGAACACTTAGACACTGATGTTCAGATGGTACGTGTGTGGTTACATAATTACAATAACCAAAATTGCAACCCGAACTGTCCAGTGAAGTGCTTTTCCAAGTTGCATGTGAGTGTGTGATTGTGTCTGTTCGGAGCGCTTCTAAGAAATTGTAAAAGTTTATGCGTAAGCATTTGCGATTTTCCGGTCTTGTACTTTTTCGTCAGTTTTCAGCAAACTCAGTTATATCATGTCACATTAGTGTGTGTTTCTCTTTTCTTTTATTTTTTCGTGTGTGTGTGTGTGTGTGTGTGTGTGTGTGTGTGTGTGTGTGTGTGTGTGTGTGTGTGTGTGTGTAGTTAGTTGTGTTTTTTTTTCAAAGATTTGTTTTTAGCCAAGTTGATAGAGCGCTTGGGCGACTTACTTAAAAAACAAAAACAAAACTTCCCTTTTTTTTCCAACTAAGATCCTTTATACTCGTTTTAGGAATGGGTATGCTAAGTACATTTTTCTTGGCGAATTGTTGTGTTAGCTAAGCAACATTACGTGAATCGTTAAAACATGTGGGTTTTGTTTTTTAAAGTATTCCCCGCTTAACGAATTAAGATTTCTATGCAAAACAACGTGTGTTAACCCCATGTACAAAAACAGTACATGTAGTACATGCTTGAAAGTGCAGAGTGCTGTTGCGTCCAAAGAATTGAGTATTTCAGTAATTATGTCGACTGGTGATAAACACACATACAAACACGCGCACGCATTAACAAATCATAGAGAAACAAGCAAACAATTCGCAGAACAAACGTATATTAATGTGTGTGCATGCGTGAACGCGTGCATTCGTTTGCTTGACTAACTGACAATGTCAATCACGCTTTTAGAAGAGAACCGCTGATTTCAACGTGGTATGGCTTTTACGCGGTCTTATGAGCCTTCTGTAAGACGGGCAGCGTTCGGCCTGTAACAAAACAGACCATCCAATAAACACCAGCGAAGATTTCATTGACGCGGCGGTCAAGTGTTTTGAGTGAAGTGGGCGGAGCGTTGGGTTTATCACATGACCATTTGGGCCAATGGATGAATGTATTTAGTATGTGCGCTACTTTACTGGCGGACCACGAAGCTCGAAGAAGGTGTCAACTTGATTTCTTCATGCAATAAATCGTTGGCAGAAAAAAATGTTGCCCTTGGTGGAACGGGAGCCGCTCAGAAGAGGCGTGATAGAACTTGTGCGCGGTTCATGCATACACAACAATCATTTTTCTTTCAAGGTTTTATTTAACACTATGTGTTCGTAAAAACCGTTGCTCAACAACAAAAATAAATTAATTAATATTTTTCATCCTATACATGCCGCTACAGAAGCACACAGGGAGAGGTAGACGCGGCGAGTCGTGTCGTCTGTGAGGTAACGATCGTGTCAAATCATAGTATCTGTTAACGACGCGCCGAACCAAGGTCAGGGGGTGGAGACAGGGGTAAAGAAGAAAAAATATGTGTATTCAGATTCATTCTTCTTTCAGTTGATCAGCTTACTTGACTTCTATTTCCCGAAAGTTTTTTTTGTTTTGTGCGCAAAATTATCGATTGTTGTCGTTGTGGTATAGTTGGTTGTCGATATTTTTTCTTCTCAACATCACTGGCTTGATTTGTTTAATGATATATGTAGCAGGCAGCACACGTCTGTTTCAGAAATCGTTTGAACGTCTGAATTCTGTTATGATACAACAATATAGATGATATACAACTTTTACATGAGAGAAGAAAGTCAAACATTATCTACCTAGAACATGTTGTCTTGTTAAGTTAGCATGCGTATTTTGTGTTCTATGCTATTCCTACTCATGCAGATGTCGAGTGCATTTGAGGTAGAAAAATAACAACAACCGGCAGTTTTGTCGCGACATTTCTCGCAATAATGTTTTGGTAAAGTTTACTTCCTCGTCCGGATTTTCATATGTAATTTTCCATGATGTTCGACCTGCAGCCGACTGCGAATTACTCTTAAATGTTTTGAAAGTTGCAACGCAAGTAAGCGTTTCTATCTTTCCATGAACTTTTGTTGTTGTAGTATATCATTATGACATATCTGGGCCCCGGCCGAGATTCGAACCCGCGACCCTAGGATCACAAGTCCACAACCTGAGCTACCCGGGCTCCCTTGAAGCCAATCGGTGTGTTTGAATCTTTAGTCCGATCGTGCAATCAAACCTGTCCAATGAAAGCTTGTCCACCACTTTGTCTATAACGACCACACGAAATATATATATATATATTTTTTAACATATTGTAAAGTTTTGACTAAATGTTTTAACTTAGATGGGGAATCGTGACTAGGGTTGTGGTGTAGGGCCTACGTAGTACGTGTCTGTGGGTCTGTGGGTCTGTGTGTATGTATGTGTAGAGCCATTCAGAGAAAACTACTGGACTACTGGAGGATACGTTTCTTTGATGACGTAATATCTGGCATTTTGTACAAGTTTTGGTGGCACTGTCACACCCTCATTTTTGGATTCATTTGATTAAAATTCTGTAAAAATAACTTTCGACAAAATCCGGACAACAGGATTGCATTTCAGGATTAAAGCTTGCAAATTATTTTTTGAGTTTGGCCATTAAAAGTCAGAAAATTGTATTTAAAAATAAAATGTGATGAATCGATCCAAAAAGATGTAATCTTATTCTTGATCATTTTCTGATTCCATAAACAAATCTATGTGTATCGATTGAACACTGGATTTCCCTTCTTTGAGCTATGTGACGTCAGAGGCCGACAAAACGTCTGTTTAGGCGGCCAGCCGAGACTACAAAATAGTGCATGTTTGTGTGCGTTCAATCATAAAAACTACAAGAAATTCTACCCAGATACATAAATTTTATTTGTATTTTTTTACCAAAATATGACAATTTACACATATCTCGACAGTCGTTCACCTCGACCGCTAGCGCGGTCTCGGAGGAACACTGACTGTTTCGATCTGTGTAAAATGTCCTATTTTGGTCAAAAATACATACAACGTTTAATGTCCTGTTTGGATTAAAACAAGCTCGAAAAAAAATTAATATACAATAGAAAAAGCACAATTTCATAAGAAGCGCTTTACACTACTGCGCTATACTGGCTTTCTGTGGCGTGAACGCGATAGCGGTCGCCGTCAGGTATGAAATCGACACAGGTATTGAGTTTTGTCTTCGTATTGTCTTTCATAATGTGAGTTCGAAGGGTTGACTGAATGTATTAATTTCGTCTACGCGACATGTTTTAAGATATTGCTTACTTGTCAACTGCGATCACATGTCTAAACGGACTGCGGCTGCCAGTTTCGGCCCAAACTAACGTTCACAACCTGTCTTTCACAACCTTTAAAATCATGTTTGTTTTAAATTTATTTTTTTAATTACATTGTACTATCTCTACATCACCAATACATAAAATTCATACACTACCATCTCGCTATACCGACTGCTAAACGTATCAGACGGACGGGACGGCTCTCAGTTAGCCGAATGCAATCACGTTGTCTTCTGCGCTTGAGTGCACCCCATACACACCTCTTGACATACTCTTGACATACTCTTGAAAGCGATAAGACACCACCCGAGTAGCCAACGGCGGCTTTCTTTAATTGCGATAACAACTCGGGTAGACAGTTTCAAACTGTCGTTAAAGACAGGTCCAACTACACTTACTTTTAAGATGTTACATTATGGAGGTCAAAATGGCCAATTTTCTGTAGTTTTTTTTTGGAACAATCTATCCTGTTATTGTATTAAAAAAAGAAGCTTTAATTTTTCGGCACTATATTTGATTATGGTGGACTCAGTGGAACTCATTCTGATAAGCATCGCTCCACGGCTATTGCCAGTTGTCTCTCTGACCGGACGCTACAGTCCTACGCGAATCTATATTAAAAAAAAAAGAATACAGAGTTATCTCCCATATGTTTTTCGCGAGCACTGATCTAAATTTGAGATCAGTGTTCGCGAGACGAAAATGATTGCAGATTGGCCGACTTCGACAGTGATCTCCGTTCTGTTCTTCACAGTTATGATAAAGACATCGTTCTAAGGTCAAAACAAGTCGAAATTTTGGGACTGCTGCCGGAAGGAGACCGTAATATATGGTTTCATCTCTGTCAACTGGTTACAGAAAAAATCGTCTGCTCCAGTGAGCGCCGAAACCAAACGGTTGATTATCACGTGACACTTTTGTCATATTTAGAATTGTTTGCACAGTAAATACAGCCGCGAAAAATAGCTCGCTTGAAACTGTCTTACATTTCAATTCCTTCGTAATTTTAAAATGACAAAACACCATGAAAAATCATTATCGACGATCGCGAATCTGCTTATATCAATAATACATTACAAAAAGCTCTAAATATGCACACACACACACAAAAATCGGTTTCCTTGCCAGACAAGGAATCTCAAGGCATCCTGTCAGGGAGAGAATGACCTGAACTCCTTTTGACCTGAGTTCAAGATGAGTGGAACTGTCCTAACATTCTCAGAGAATTATTTTCAAAGTTTATGTTTGTTTTAAACATTAATATGTGAAAACAGAATTAAGGTAGGTGATCAGCGATGCTGTCAAAACTACTCACATTACGTCATATATGGCTGGTTTTTAGTGTTGATATTTTTGTTTCGAGCGACAGATTGACTGATTTGTTTCATATCGCTTAACCGGTATTTATTGTGGGTTTTTTTAAACATTTTTTATTAGGTGTTTTTTGTGTTTGTTGTTGTTGTTGTTGTTGTAAGCACGCTGCTGGATTACACACACACACACATACACACACGGCTGAGTCTGCAGGTGACCCGTCTGCAGTTTTACTAGATATTGCTCGTCGTCGGCGTGTGCTCTTTCAGTAGATATTTTTGTCTTTCTTTGCATCCACATTGTGACACAGTGAAGCCGTCCACGCTGGGTGGTGGGGGTGGTTTGGACTCGATAGATAAAATATTACGATTTTTAGCATAAAGAAAACAAATCCGAATTTTTGAGCGATGGGACAATAAAATAATGAAAAGAATTAAATAAATCTAATTGATCCCTTGACTTTGGGGTAGCGCAACTCTGTTGCTACTAGCTTTCTTCTGGGAGAATGCGACCCGAATTTCCCAGCGACGGGAAAATACATTAATGACAAAAACATCTTATAGATCCCTTGACTTCGGGGTATCGCGACTTTGTTGCTGCTAGCTTTTCTCTGCGAGGAAGCGCCCGAATTTCCCAGCGATGGGACAATAAAGTAATGAGAGAAAAAAAATCTAATATATCCCTTGACTTTGGGGTAGTGCGACTCGGTTGCTGATAGCTTTTCACTGGGAGGAAGCGACCCGAATTTCCCAGCGAATAGACAATAAAGTAATGAAAAACAACAATCTAATATATCCCTTGACTTTGAGGTAGCGTGTCTCTGTTGCTGCTAGCTTTCCACAGGGAGGAAACGCCCCGAATTTCCCAGTGATTGGACAATGAAGTAAAGAAGAAAAAACATCTGATAGATCCCCTGATTTGGAGGAAGCGCGACTTTGTTCCTGCTAGCCTTCCATTGGGGGGAATTGACCCGAATATCCCAGCGATGGGACAAAAAAGTAATGAAATAAGAATCAAAACATTTAATAGATCCCTTGACTTAATTTGGAGATGACAAGAAAATATCGGGCGTATATATTTACGTGATTTGTAAATCGCGGGGCGATTGTTTTACATTTTTACGAATCACGGGTTAACACGCTCGCATATTACGTCTTCTATGCTATTCCTTCTGATTCTTTCTTTATTTGGTGTTTAACGTCGTTTTCAACCACGAAGGTTATATCGCGACGGGATTCCTTCTGATGCAGGTGTCGATCGCATTTACGATCAAAAACAGGAGTTTTTGCGTCAATTACTAAGGGCATTATGCCAAAAAGCGCTGTATGTCAGCAAGGACTTGTTAGTTTGCTTTGAAACTTTCCGAATATTTTGCCTACATACTACATGTAAGCTACTACGGGTAGTACATAGACAAATTGAACGAAATGACATAGGAATTAATGCCTTAATTTGGGTGCGTAAATTGTCGCAATAATTTGTTGCCGAAGGATTTTAATAGATATGCGCGGAGCGGAATGTATATGGCCTTTCTGATTCCTTATTGAAAACATTTAATAGATCCCTTGACTTTGGAGATGACAAGAAAATATCCGGCGCATTTACGTGATTTGTAAATCGCGGGGCGATTGTTTTACATTTTTACAAATCACGGATTCACACGCTCGCATATTTTGTGTTCTATGCTATTCCTTCTGATGCAGGTGTCGATCGTATGTGCGGTCAAAAACGGGAGTTTTTTGCGTTAATTACGAGGGGCATTATGCGAAAAAGCGCTGTATGTCAGCAAGGACTTGTTAGTTTGCTTTGAAACTTTCCGACTATTTTGACTACATACTACATGTACTACGGGTAGTAGCATAGACAAATTGAACAAAATGACATGGGAATTAATGCCTTAATTCGGATGCGTAATTTGTCGCAATACTTTGTTGGTGAAGTTTGTTTAATTCAACTGGTAAAAGTAGCACAAATGGTAAACATTATTTAGTGTGTGTTATTCATGTGTTATTTTTGTAAAAGAGTAATTCATTCAGTGTTCACAACAGGTGTTTTAAAAATGTGTTTAAAAGTGGAATGTTTACAGTATATACAACAACTTATTCGGAACGATAACCTCGATAAGATCAAACGAATTATGTATTGTTTGCTTGTCATGTGGGTAATATATACACGTAACAAACAACAAACAAACCACAAGGTAGTCCACATCGTATGGCCCAGAGAGGTAATAAAAGCTCGGAAAAAATCAGACACTCAGCGAGCTACTTCTGTTCTCCGACAGGGCCTATTTCTCCCACATGAAAGTTAGCTGCAACAGAGTCGCGCTACCCCAAAGTCAAGGAATATATTAGATTTTTCTCTCTCATTACTTTATTGTCCCATCCCAAGGTAGTCCACATCTTATGGCCCAGAGAGGTAATAAAATCTCGGGAAAAAAATCAGACAGTCAGCGAGCTACTTCTGTTCCCTGACATATGGCCCATCATGGCCTATTGCCTATTTTCTCGGATAGGTGTGATATTGTGAGAGACGGACTGAATGACACTTGACTTAAAGTGTGAAGCGACTAGAACACCAAAAGCGTTTCTGCTTCAAGACAGGCCTTCGCACTTAGGCTGTGTCTGTGACGAGCTGGAAACATAAGTTAAATCAAAGCGTGAAATGTGTTCGATGTATTTTTGATTTCTTCAACATTAATTTTGTTTAAATTGCAGTTTCGGTATAAGCGTGGTCCCTCTTATATACTGATAATGGTAATAGTAATCATAAACAAGTCGCGTAAGGCGAAAATACAATATTTAGTCAAGTAGCTGTCGAACTCACAGAATGAAACTAAACGCAATGCCATTTTTCAGCAAGACCGTATACTCGTAGCATCGTCAGTCCACCGCTCATGGCAAAGGCAGTGAAATTGACAAGAAGAGCGGGGTAGTAGTTGCGCTAAGAAGGATAGCACGCTTTTCTGTACCTCTCTTTGTTTTAACTTTCTGAGCGTGTTTTTAATCCAAACATATCATATCTATATGTTTTTGGAATCAGGAACCGACAAGGAATAAGATGAAAGTATTTTTAAATTGATTTGGACAATTTAATTTTGATAATAATTTTTATATATTTATTTTTCAGAGCTTGTTTTTAATCCGAATATAACATATTTATATGTTTTTGGAATCAGCAAATGATGGAAAATAAGATGAACGTTAATTTGGATCGTTTTATACATTTTTATTTTTTTTTACAATTTTCCGATTTTAATGACCAAAGTCATTAATTAATTTTTAAGCCACCAAGCTGAAATGCAATACCGAAGTCCGGGCTTTGTCGAAGATTACTTGACCAAAATGTCAACCAATTTGGTTGAAAAATGAGGGCGTGACAGTGCCGCCTCAACTTTCACAAAAAGCCGGATATGACGTCATCAAAGACATTTATCAAAAAAATGAAAAAAACATTCGGGGATTTCATACCCAGGAACTCTCATGTCAAATTTCATAAAGATCGGTCCAGTAGTTTAGTCTGAATCGCTCTACACACACACACACATGCACACACGCACATACACCACGACCCTCGTTTCGATTCCCCCTCGATGTTAAAATATTTAGTCAAAACTTGACTAAATATAAAAAGATAAAACAATAATAAAGTTTTTTTTATGTATTGCAAATCCTGACATGGTTCTGGGCGTTTCACAAAATTAATGTGTTAACAAAATTACAAAGCAATGTACATAATGAACATTTTAAAACAAAACCATTTTCTCCCTATAAAAATCAACTAGTACTGTGGCATCAGCATTAACAGGGAAAACAAATCTGAAAATGATTAAAAGCACAATCACCTACAAGATGCACATTATAATACATTATTGATCCAGAATCTATCATAATATTGATTGTTTGTTATTATGTGTTTGCGGCTGCCAGTTTCGGTCAAACTAACGTTCACAACCTGTCTTTCACAACCTTTAAACTCATGTTTGTTTTGAATTTATTTTTTTTAATGACATTGTACTATCTCTACATCACCAATAAATAAAATTCATACACTACCATCTCGTTATACCGACTGCTAAACGTACCAGGCGGGCGGGACGGCTCTGAGTTAGCCGAATGCAATCACGTTGTCTTCTGCGCTTGAGCGCACCCCATACACACCTCTTGACATACTCTTGAAAGCGATAAGACACCACCCGAGTAGCCAACGGCGGCTTTCTTTAATTGCGATAACAACTCGTTTCAA
>NC_090247.1:63043983-63063983 GCF_037325665.1 Littorina saxatilis
GAAAAGTAGGATATGCGCCGAAATGGCTGCGATCTGCTGGTCGATGTGAATGCATGATGTATTGTGTAAAAAATTCCATCTCACACGGCATAAATAGATTCCTGCGCCTTGAGTCCGAGTCTGGAGATACGCGCGCGATAGAAGACTTCATATATATAATCACGTGACCCATAAACCCATCGCCTGTAATTAGATCATACTATTACCGCTTCAGTTCTGAGACATCCTGCTTGCTGGCGCGCGCGCAGAGAAAAAAATTCCCTCTTTATCTTCGCTTCTGATGCTCATCCTATTGTTGTTGGCACTCGGGTTTGTTTGTTTGTTTGCTTAACGCCCAGCCGACCACGAAGGGCCATATCAGGGCGGTGCTGCTTTTGACATATAACGTGCGCCACACACAAGACAGAAGTCGCAGCACAGGCTTCATGTCTCACCCAGTCACATTATTCTGACACCTGACCAACCAGTCCTAGCACTAACCCCATAATGCCAGACGCCAGGCGGAGCAGCCACTAGATTGCCAATTTTAAAGTCTTAGGTATGACCCGGCCGGGGTTCGAACCCACGACCTCCCGATCACGGGGCGGACGCCTTACCACGAGGATTGGAACTCGGGTAACAGGGAGCGAAGGGCAGTGCCCCACCTAGTGATCGAGTGCCACAACCCAGACTTTTCCCTTAATATATACATAGGTTTTAAACTCCTGCTTCCGGATTATACAAAACACATTAAAACATGTATTAAACAATGGCGACTGGACGTGAGAGGGAACAATAAAGAGACCAAAAAGCAATGTACTCACGTTAAAATGACGAACACGGAACGAATAACAGCGACGTTTCGACCTAAGGGTCTTCTTCAGGCACAAAAACACAAAAATACACACACAAAAAAGAAGAAGAAAGACGATAGAACAAATGAAGAGAAGAATAACTGACAAAACAACTGCACTGCACAAACCAACAAATGACAAAGACACAACACTTCGAATTAACCTAAAATAAATCTCATAACAAAATAATTGTGATCATTTTTTTTTTACAGGAATGTATATGTTTCTGTGTTTGTTTTTGTTTTAATACAAAAAAACCCGTGATCAAATAATCAGAACTCTTTCAAAATACTCTGAATAAAATATATTAAATGCAATAACTTTTTTTTTTTTAATTCAAATAAATGTTTTAGTTTGACTGCATTTGAATAGAAACTGAATTCTGATGAAAGCAGTTACTGTAAAGTCATTTGAAGTCACATGATAAAAATCACATGGTTTAGTTGAGCAGACCACAAAGTGCAGAGCTAAAATATGTGTATGAATCTGTGTGAAAATCCAGTCCGTTTGTCCACAGGGATGCTAGGAAGCAGTCAAATGGGGTCGCTCAATCTGCTCAAATCCAGTCAAATGGGGTCGCACGGGCCGACAAATGGGGACGTCCCCGTTTGTCGGAAGCGTCCCCATTTGACTGCTCTCCAGTGACAATCGTCCCCATTTGTCGGTAAAACCACCTACACACACACACACACTCACACACACACACACACACACACACACACACACACACACACACACACACAAACACAAACACACACACGCACATTCAATCAAGCACACGCCCCCAACCACCCCCCCCCCCATTCCCACATTATGTGTTCGTAAACACAAAGGTAAATACACACGTCCAGGTTTGGATTAAATGCCGTACTACATACAAAAAAAATATATATACAGTAAATGCAATATCATTGTTTTGATTTCCTGGAATTGTAGTCATGGAATTACGACATTATGTGCATAAAACAAGACACAAACTAAAGTGTATATAATTGTACGCTGCTTAGGATGAATTGAACATCATTTTGATACATCAAGGATTCAATCAGGAGTTCCTGCACCTAGTGTGCGCGTTACATTACTACTTTGGAAAAGAAAAACACTGCTAACGTTTCACATTCCACAATCAACAAACAAGAACGGCAAGTTAATGGAACGTTTGATGTTGGATAAAACAGGACATTTCCCTCATACATGTCTGACTGCCTGTCTGTCTGTCTGTCTGTCTGCTTGTCTGTCTGTCTGTCTGTCTGTCTGTCTGCTTGCCTGTCTGTCTGTCTGTCTGTCTGCTTGTCTGTCTGTCTTTCTGTCTGTCTCTGCGTCTGTTTGTCTGTCTGTCTGTTTGTCTGTCTGTCTTTCTGTCTGCCTGTCTGTCTGACTGTCTGCTTGTCCTGTCTGTCTGTCTGTCTGTCTGTCTGCTTGTCTGTCTGTCTGTCTGTCTGTCTGTCTGTCTGTCTGTCTGTCTGTCTGTCTGTCTGTGCGCTGCAACAAAAAAAGATTGGGACGATGTAAGTGTGAATGTCTTGTTTTGCCCAAAACTACACGTTTGTATAACATAACTTTCTTGTTTCTATATTCAATGTTAGAATGATTTAACACGTGATGCGTTTCTCAATCGTCTCAACAACTTAACAAGCAGCTCACGTAACCATTTTTCAAATGGAGACTTTCATTTCTGAGTGTCTTCTTCGTTTCAGGAGTCTTTCATTCCCTTCCTTTCTGTGGCACTTCTAAAGATTTGCAATATCGTCTCACGTAAAATTGGATTTGTGCATCAAGGATGTCTTCTTCTTCTTCCTCCTCAAGTAGCCTACATTCAGTGAGCTGACAGTTGAATGCCAGCTGCGGGCCTGTTCAGACTGATATTTGAATCAGTGTTTTTCAGTGCACAAGTATTGGCTTCAAAGAGCAAAACGATTGTCTGAATTTTTGACAAGAAGAAAGTGTACAAAAAACGAAAGACAGACAGAAAGCGAAGGAAACATCTAACGTTTTAACGATCCTAATTCAGAAAACGGCAACCAAGAAAAAAACACAAATGAAGAAGAAAAATAACATATGAACACTATCAGAAAGAGGATGCAGGCAATATAATCTCCTGCAGTCACTACCAAGGTGTCAGACAATATTTCTTTGGTTCAGTTGGTGAGAAAAATTCCTTTCTGGTCCGGAGAAGGCGTGTTGTACCGTACCGTTACTTTCATATCCGTAGGACTCATGGAGGACACGTCCTCGGCATCGTCACCATCATCAGCCACTGCCCCCTCCTCCCCTTTCCCCCTCTCCCCACCGTCAGGAAACACGATTCTATTCAACACTCCCGAACCAGCTCTGCCTTCGGTTTTGGATGGAGTGGACTTCAGGGCGCGGATTCGGGAGATAATCTCATTGTCAGTCACAATGACCGGAAACAGGAAGTCAGGGTGCATTCTAATCGCGCAGCCGCAGTCCAGAGTATAACGCTGGGCGAGGAGAGAGGAAGGGAGAGAAGCCGTGATTCTTCTGAGTCTCTCCGGGGCGATCAAGGTGCGTGGGTCCGTGGTGACGCCGGGGTAGAGAGCCATCTGTTCCTGATGTTGTCTTTCGTGGAGACGAATCTTTGTGCAGTCTGAGCAGGTGTAAGGGCCCAGCACTTCACACTGCATGGTTTTCATGCACAGCGCGCTCTTGCTTATCTCCCTTTTGCCTGCTCTTCCTTCTTCTTCCGTCTTCTCGAATCTCTGTATCTCTTGTGAGTGAGATTTCTGCGGAGACTTTTCTCGCACTAGTACGAGCCTACCCTCCTCGGACGAAGGCAGTGTTGACTCGTCTTTGCCTGTAGATGGTGTTGACAGATCCAACTCTTCGCTGCTTCCTGGGATCATAGTGTTCAGCTGCTTGGACAAAATGGCCACAGATTCGTCGTTCTTCAGTCTCGTTTCTTCCAGCCATTCAGGGGAGCGTTGCTGCATAATGTCGACCCCTTTTAAAGCTTGTTGGAAAGCTGGTGGAAGTGTTTCAAGGCTGACACTTCTGCGCTCTGAAATTATTACGCTTTCTTCGTCAGTTTCGTTTTCGGTGGTATGTTTGGGGTGGCGCTTGGGGGAGGTGCCCACGTCATTGATGACGTCGTTGTTAGACGTAGCTGCGACGTCGACGGTTCCATTATTGCTGACGTCATTGTTGCTGACCTCATTGTTGCTGCTACTGGCGTTGGAAGCGGTGAAAGTGCTGACATCACAACCATCATCTCTACCATCATCGTCGCCTTTATCAACACTTACTTTCACGTTGCCTGCTGGACGAGTATCACTCTTATTGTCTTCAGCATGATCGTCAGCGCTGCTGCTTCTCTTGGTCTCGGTTTCACCAGTGTCGCTGCTGGCGTTGTCGTTGTGGGCGGTGTTGGTGATGAAGTTGTTGAGGAGAGCGTGGCGGTGGCAGCTGGACTGGTTGAGACGCTGCAAGGCCACGCTGACCCCTGGTAACCCCGCCCCTCCTCTCGCGCTGACCACTCGCTCCGGGACCACGTGGTACACCTGGACAGCGTGAAACAAAATGCTCGTTTAGTTGCAGGAATATTGAAAACTAGTAACAGCAGTTTAAAGGCAGAGTAAGCCTCCCGTAAACCATCACAGATACGGTCAGGCTTTTACACACAGTACAAACACCATTTCATTTAAACACTCACCAATTGAGAACATCCTAGGTGCCCTCCGTAAAGAGGGAACAATTTTCAAAGAATTTATTTTTGCGTGGTTTATCTTACCCCTGAGCCATCGTGAACCCGTGTGATCCAGTTTTCCCTTTTCAAAATGCAGTCGTCATAGTTAGTCATTTGAATGCGACTCCACGTGAGCTTATCTACAATAGCACGTTTTTTTTTATGCACGAAACAACGGCTGTGGTTCACAAGAACTCTAGCGATGGCTTTTGACTGTTGAGAGGAACGGCGATTTGCACTGATAAACCGGCCGTCGTCTGCTACGACCCTTGCGTGACCCTGCTTCCGGGCTTTTCTTTTTTTAAACTTTCACAACTTCGAATTGTTCTGATCTTGTCTTGATGAAAAACGAATTCTTTTATGATTAAAGAATGTTTGTGTAACAAGCTGTCAATTTATTATTTAGATTTTAAAAGTTAGGTCTAGCGCAAAAACGAGGCGCCGTTGTTGTTAACGGAACAAGTCTACGAAAATAAATTCTTTGAAAATGTCTCACGCTCGACAGAAAGCAGCCAGGATGTTCCCGTTCGGTGAGCGTTCAAATGGAAGTATGCTTGTACTGTATTTAGACGCTCGGGGAGCTCTGTGATGGTTTACGGGAGGCTTACTGTGCCTTTAACATTCAATCACCATAGTGGCACGTAAAACAAACTCGGTCATTCTGACAAAAGATCTGGTAGCTGATTACACGTCCTAAACACGCACTCACCTGGGTAACGCGACTCTTGTTGCTGCTAGCTTTCCACTGGGAGGAAGCGACCCGAATTTTCCAGCATTGGGATAATAAAGTAAATTAAATGAAACATAACATGAAATGACAATTCATTTAGCAAAACTAAATCGAGATTTACAGCCGATTAACAGTCATTGGCTGGTAAGAGGCGCAACAGCAAAACACAGTTTCTAACGATCTCACTCATTGATCGATTCGGTAATAAACCGCCTGATTGACTTACTTATTAATACGCCAGTCAGTGAATCAGACGCGTACATTAAAACATTCTAGAAGAGAGAGAGAGAGAGAGAGAGAGAGAGAGAGAGAGAGAGAGAGAGAGAGAGAGAGAGAGAGAGAGAGAGAGAGAGCTGTGCTGTTCTCTGTGCGTGTGTGTGTGTTGAGTGTACGCACCTACATATAGCTTTACACAGCTTTACACAGAAACATGCAGCTCACCCCAGCAAGATGAGCGTTGTTCCTCTGAGACTCGGCCAGTGCAGAGCGACAGAACGAGTCCCCTCCAGCAACCCCCCCTTTCGCAGGCCCCATCCACCTCCACCTCGCCGATTGGGACCTTGACGTGTCTTTCAGAAGGTCGTTGATAACGCACACCCCTGAGCGGAAGAACGCCCTCTCTTCGTTGAGGTCACCAGCCTCAAGACGCGGGTACAGACGCTCACCCAGACGACGGCTGCCGAACGGAACTGATGTCGTTGTCTTGGAACTTCGTTGAAGTCTTCGCTGTGACGTGGACTTGGAAGATTGAACAGGCGTGGGTTTTGCTGTCGATGAGTTCGCTAGGAGTTGCCGTTTGCTGGAAGAGACGTAGAGGTTTTCTGGATATGGTGGAGCTGCCGAAACTGCTCTCCCGCTACTACCATACTGCTGTGATGGCGCGTGCGCTCTGGGAGAACTCTGCCCGGTCCTTGGCGAAAAACTCGTTTTTGCTGACTGAGTTCTTCTTCTACTGCTGCTGTTAGTGTTGTTTGCAAAGCCTTCTGCTGAGTGTGTCCCAACACTTCTAGCAACACCCTGATAGTGGTCCGCTTGAGATAAACTTCTACTGTAACTGGATGCTTCTGCATAAGTCATCATGGCCAGGTGCTGTGAGAGAGAAATGGTTCTAGCACGTGCACCAGCAGCAGCAGAAGAACCATAGCTGTGTGTGAGAAGGTGGCCGAAGAGAGGGGAGTTGGGTGAAGGGTAGGTTCGCGTGGTGGGGGTGCGGGTAGCAGCTCGGAAAGTCACCTTCCGACCAGCAGTTTTCCCGAGACGGCCGGTTTGAGCTGTGTCTTGGCTGAGAATCATTTTTAGGATGGAAGTCGTTGGTCAGGGTCTATGCCTCTTATTCTCTCGGGCACCAGCTGGTGCCATTAACCTCTCATTTACCAAGTGAAGAAAACTTCGGTTATGAAAGTCGTTGGTTCATTTCAGTGCTTCACTCGGGTGCCAGGAGACTTGATTCCGGATAACTCTCACCAACTGCCGTTTTCTATTTGTATAGTGTTACTTCCCTTTGATTCGGTTGGTTTCTCCAGTCGCAACTGCCCGCTGAGTTGTGAGGCTTTGACTGGAGTGTTGAAGGCGGATTCAGTCTCAGGGTCTGAAACACAGAGCCGGTTTGGTTAGGATGTGCACTTACACTAATTGTTAATGTTTATGACGGGAATTTAAGAAGAGAGGAAGGGGCGATAAAGGCAGAGGAAGGAAGAGAGGCACGGGGGGGGGGGGGGGGGGGGGGGGAGGGGGAAGAGAGAGAGAGAGAGAGACAGAGACAGAGACAGAGACAGAGACAGAGACAGAGAGACAGAGATAGAAACAGAGGCAGAGAGAGACAGTGATAGAGAATATAAACCAATGTTGTGCTCAGTGAGTAAACATTTACCTGTATTCAAAGTAGGGGAAGGGCTCCTAATATGGACCGTTTCCCAATATAGACCACCTCCTGCTCTGACAAACCAACGGCGCTAGAGCGCTCAAAAAAGTTTTATTCGCTGTATTCACCCTCTCTGGATAACTTGCACATGTCGAAACAGTTGCAGAAACACAGATCTCAAAACCGTTAGGCTTTTTCTCTTTTTTTCACTTTTGGCAGCGTTCATTCAAAATTTGCCGCCTAAAACGAACTCGTTTCTGTCCACAGCCAAAGCTTTTATCACACAAAAATTCCTATATATGACAGCTAAGACCGCATTAGTTACATTTTAGCAGTGTTGACCCCGAGTTTCTACTGCAAACAAAAAATAATAGCAAAATCTCAAAGCATGTGCGAGTCCCCTAAAATGGACCACCTTTAACAAATCGAAGAAAATAAAAGCTAAAGGCTATTTTCATTAGTTCATTAAGAAGCTTGCTGGAAATAACCTATAACTAGACCCCGAGATTTAAAAAAATATAACAAAAATTCTTTTTTCGTGGAAGTTGATAATTTCCTTTATTTTCACTCTGTTTTTGATAAGCTTCTTTAGTTTCCTGGTGTGCTTCAAATAATGCTCTTATCAACCCGAAACAGATAAATCTAAAGCATATTTTAATTAGTCTGACTTGCACACTAAGTTGTATCATGTTATTTTGAAGTATAGGGGGCTTTTTACAGTGATTCGTGAAGGCCGCTTTACAGGTTCATATTAGGAGCCTGGGCGCCTAATATGGACCATTTGTGATTTTTCCTGTATTTAATTTTTGCTGAATGTCTATCAAAGCTAATTCACTCTAATTAGGCCTAACGGTTAACCTAAGAAAGAAGGACTACCAAGCACAAAATGAAACTACTTCGCAAGAAAACAAGCTAGCTATTAGCATGAAACAAAAAGTGGTCCATATTAGGAGCCCTTCCTAAACAATATGTCAACTACTAATTTTGTCGTAAATATTCCCCCAAACAAACATAAATCAGCAGCAATTTTAGGAGGCTAGGTTCCATGAGTCACCATTTACATCACTAACCCTACCAAGAGTGGACAACGTATCTGTTATGTAAGCACTTGAACTATTCATGAGAGCCTTCTTGTTTCCTTTCCGATAAAAGTGAGGGAGAGGCGAGAGAAGTTAGCGTATAGTATTCAGACAGTAGACTAAGTGGTGTGTGTGTGTGTGTGTGTGTGTGTGTGTGTGTGTGTGTGTGTGTGTGTGTGTGTGTGTGTGTGTGTGTGTATGCGTGTGTGTGCGTGCGCGTGTGTGTGTGTGTGTGTGTGTGTGTGCGTGTATGCGTGCGTGCGCGTGTGTGTGTATGTGTGTATGTGTGTATGTGTGTGCATGTGTGCGTGCGTGCGTGAATGCGTACGTGCATGCGTGTGTGCGTGTTTGTGTGGTGCGTGCGTGCGCGCGCGTGTGTATGTGTTTGTGTGTGTGTTTTGTTGTTGTTGTTATGTTGTTGCTGGTGTTTTTTTGGTGGTGTTGGATATGTGAGTGAGTGTATGCACGCGGGAGTGCGTGCGTTCGTGTATGTGAGCGTGTATATATGCGTGTGTATGTGATATCAATATGAATTTTGCATTCCTTTTTGTCAGCAGCTGGTGTTTTTTTCCTTTTTCAAACTATGTCGTTGGAACATGTGTGTCTGCAAATTCTGTTGTGTATGTAAATGTTAAGACATGTGTCTCTTGTAAGACCTAACTGTCTCATATTATTGAAGGTCTTACATGTAGGGTTCAACTGTACAGTTAATGTTGTTGTTGTTGTTGTTGTTGTTGTTGTTGTTGTTGTTGTTGATGTTTTTGTTTTTTTGGTGGTAGGTGTAGATAATAGCACACGATCACGGACGATGACAGTGACGGTGGGAAGAGTCAGACAGAGCTAGACAAGTAGACAGGGACACATACACATATACCGTTGTGGTCTTGAACACTCGTTCGTGTTCCTCATCACATAACAACACACCGACAAACGTACACAACCGAATTGTTTCACTCACGCATAACAATCACAAGTATTCAGCACTTTCTTTCTGAACTGATGTCTGTCTTCTTAAGCAAACATATCCAACAATTCTAAAAATAAGTTCAATACTGGTAAGTTTAACATGAATATAGCAAACCAGTACCAGTAAACAAAAATATAACGTTTCTCGTTTCAGGGCATGGAATCAACACTTCTTCTCTAAATTGATTCCTGTCTAATGCAACTAACATTTGCAACGTTAGTAAAAGTAAACATGTACTAGTAAGTTTACACAAATCTCATGCACCTCTTTGAACCTAACGGAACCATTTCGACGAATCTTTTTGGCCTGTCTAGTTCAGCAAATAGGCTATGCACGCCTAGTTTGAAAGAAAATTAACGTTAGTAAACACAACTCTTCAGTACTACTTGCCAACTTTCTGAACCATCGCTTCCTCTCTAAACTAATACCTATCTAATCCATCAAACATTTACTTACAACCATGTTAATAGCAGGTATAAATACCAGCGATCACAAATATCACGTACCTCTTTGCAACTTACTGAACCAGTCCAGCGCTTTCAGGCCCGAAACACTATAGTGGTTGCATGGTGTGCATTACCAGGTACAGTGAAGCGATCTTGATCTCTCGGTCTTTTCAATCCACACCTTCATTCTATAACGCGTCTATCGTACGGTTGTCGTATGTCTCGGACTTTATTTTGTCGTAGGTTTTCACCGTGTTGTAAAAGCTGAGCCGCGCGTAGACATACGCTGGATCGTTCTTCAACTGCAGCTGAAAAAGTCACCGCCCCACCCCCCCCCCCCCCCCCCCCCCGCTCTCTCCCCCGTCCCTTTCACTGATTTGAATTCAAGGGCTGTGGTTGTCTTAGGTTATGTGTTCCCCTGAGTTTCACTGGTAGGGGTGGTTTTGGGTCAGAGTGTTTTTGTGGATTATGAATGCTGGCGTCATATAATAGTGTGGAACAAGAATTGGTTGTAAATAAGAAACATTTCACTTAAACGAGGATATTCCCTGATTTCCTACAAAAACCATATTTGTGACATTTTTTTTATACATTGTCTGCTTATATCCTATAACAATAATTCCACTTTGTTTTTCGAGCAAGCAGATTTGTTGGCAACGCTGCCATGCCAACTTTGTTCTTCTGTCCCCAGAACTAGAGTCTATTTGGGACATAACGTGGTTAGGCCAAAAAAAAAAATAGGTCTGTTTACGGTAACATAGGCCAAAAAAATAGGGTCTGTAGGTCGGGATTTTATTTTATTTATTTATTTTTTTTCCCCAAAAACCATATTTTTACGTTATTTTGCCAAAAAAACAAGATTTTTTTTTTTTTTTTTTTTTTTTTTCCCCAAATGCCAAAAAAAAGTCTAGGGTCGCGCGAAAAAACTAGGGTCGGTCGGGTTACCGTAAACAGACCTATTTTTTTTTTGGCCTTATATGATAAGACTGTTGGTAATTACACAGACAGTTAGAACATGATTGTATCTTCATAAAGCATACGTCATCACTCTCTATCTCTGTCTACACATCGTATGCGCAGGTCATATGTACGTAAACGTACAAGTGGGTGTATGTTTTGATAAATTAGTTTAAACACCAATCCGTGAGTGTGTTAGTAAAAGGGTAAGATAAATAATAACACAGTTATACAATGAGCAAGTACTAAGCCAAGAACGGCAACATTTCTATTAGGAGCTAGTTAACAAGGCACGGGCTTAACTGAATGATCAAGAGAGCACCGTACAAAAGGAACCACGTAGGATACCAACTTGGAACTCCTATTCAAACAGGTCCCCCAAATCAAAACACACACTTACCAAACAATCTACACTTGTACCCCCTCTCGCGGCACAATACCCCGGGTACCTATACCATACCCTGTTTGAACAGGGGGACACTCTCACTTACCTTGCCAATAAACAGAGCAGGGGTCGCTCAGTTTTCATTTCACAGCCAACAGCTTTTATCAGCACGGCGCTTGTGCGGGCGACGTATGTGGAATTGATTCGTATGCGCATTGTTTGAACAAGAAGGGAAAGAATGGCTGCCATGGTGCGCAAGATCAGATTAGGTGAACTTGGCTGCCTACTCGCCTCAAAACCGAGATAATATGTTTAATGTGGAGATTGTTGGAGAGATACAGCGCATTGAAGAGTTAAATATGTTGACTGTTTAAAGCAAGGGGGAAATGAGATTTGAAGAACAGTATAGGACTGCTGAAGGGTGATGGGGGATTTACATGTCAGTATGGGCGTAGCATTAGCAATAGATTGAGCTGGAAGAGAGAGAGAGAGAGAGAGAGAGAGAGAGAGAGAGAGAGAGAGAGAGAGAGAGAGAGAGAGAGAGAGAGAGAGAGAGAGAGAGAGAGAGAGAGAGAGAGAGAGAGAGAGAGAGAGAAGTGTTCTGTCTGTCTACCTCACTTTGTCCCACTAAAATACCGTCTCTCTAAATAACAAACACACAATCATAGACACACACACACACACACACACACACACACACACAAACACACACGCATACACACACACACACACTCACACACATGTACGCACGCACAAACGCACTGCACGCACACACACACACACACACACACACACACACACACACACACACACACACACACACACACACACACATACACTTTCATTGAAATGAACAGACACGTTTTCTTGCGGCGATTTTAGTTTCAGCGAATTTTCTGATCAAAATGTCTTGCATGTTTTTCTTCTACTTGCAATTGTTGCTTCTTTTAATGAAACACATTCTTCGTCCTTTTTTGGGGTGGTGGGGGTGGGGGTGGGGAGGCTGGTGGGGAGAGTTAAAGTGGGGAGGGGATGGGTTCGCTTAAACAGAATGGTCGGACCTTGTCACATCAAGCAGCAGCCGCGACAGCGAACTATAGCTTTCAAGGGACGGAATCATAATTCACTTTGTTATAGTACGAGTACAAACTGGAAGCAGTTATGTCCCTTAATGCAAATTCTCGTCTTAAAAGTGTCGATGACGTGCTGACAGATCATGTTTCTGTAATGCTGTTTAAAGCTTTAAATCTTCTTGACTTTTCCAAAGCGGGTTCGAAGGTGGTGGTGGAAGTATGGAAAGCCGTTTGGCTCATAACCAATAAACGTGTAAAAAATGAATAATACACGTGTAATAAAAGATTAATACACGTGTAATAAATGATTAATACACGTATAATACGTGATTAATGCACGTGTAATAAATGATTAATACACGTGTAATAAATAATTCATACACGTGAAAGAAACGATTAAATACACGTGACACTGCTTTTCTATACTTTTTATGTTGAACGCTGTTTTTATCAGGACCTGCATCGGTCTTTGCAATTAGGATGTGTTGGTGATGACTGTTTTGTGTTGAAGAACGGCTTTCATGGTACGTGTATGAAGGGAAAGAAAAGGTTAACGTTGTATGTACACTTGCTAAATCCCATAATAATAATCTCGGTATTCCACTCCCTCGGCTTTCAGTTGTGAGTATTAAGCTGGGTCAAAGGTCACAGAAGATTTGCGTCGTGCAGCGAAGGAAAGAATCGCGATCTTGTTTCCGACTCAGTACCTCTTTGTTTTTCATTAGACCTGTCAATCTGCTTGCTGGGCTTTGTGCGATGTTTGCATATCTTGTTGCTATTTTCTTTGCTTTTATCATTATTTCTTATTTGTGCTTCGTTTATCGATACAACGTCTTGTGCACGGGTCAAAACACGATGTGTGTGTCAGGGGTCAATTGGTTTGACTTGAACTTGACGTTCGTGTTTCTCACACAAAGATACACGCACTCCATGACTTTGCCGGTAAGAAGACATAACATATCGGTAGGTCTAATTTGTTTGTGATGAATTTATTGAAGTAGTTTTGTTTTTTTGTTTACTTTTGCCAGTTTGCCAGTTGGTTTGTGGAACTTTGCAAAGCAGTGTCGTGTCGTCTGTTTAGTTCTGAGGAAACGCCAATGAAAAGAGTCGGAGAATCCTCGAGCGTTTCTATTGGGTTTGCTTTTGATTATCCATGTAATAGGGCTTCCTGCAACTATGGTAACCGGGGATTTATTCCCCGGGGAACATGAGATTTATTTACCAGGTGCTTGTGAATGAAAACTCGTGAAAATGATGACACATTTTCTTCTTCTAATAATATATTATAGCTTGCAAGATAAAACCGAAAAACCGGGTCTCAGGCTGATCGCAAACGAGCAATACCGGTGTGTGACTTTGTTCTTTGTCATTTTTCTGAGGATCAAGCGTCTGACTCACAAACCAATACTTGCTTTCGAGACATAGACAATATACTAATAACCAATCTGATTCTACAATAGCCTCCCCTTACTCCTCTGTCCGCTTGTTTTGGTTCGTGAATCATCAAATCTGTAGTTCTTCTTTCTGTTCTTTCGTATGTCTTCTTCTTTTATCTGCTTTATTCGTATTCTGTGTCCCCAAGGAAGACCCAAAGGGTAAACCGAGAGAGATCGAGAGATACAGATACAAAGAGGCATGCACATATACTGCATAATTGTCATGTAGATGTATACATCACGAGACAATGGGGTGAGGGGTTGATGAGAGATACGAAAACAAATCAGACATAATAATTAAGTTGTATGTTCCATTATAATGGAGTAAGCATACTAAAGTATTGTCTTCATCCAGCCTGCATCCGAGGTGAGAGAGAGAGAGAGAGATAGAGAGAGAGAGAGAGAGAGAGAGAGAGAGAGAGAGAGAGAGAGAGAGTGTGTGTGTGTGTGCGTGAGCGTGTGTGTGTGTGTGTGTGTGTGAGATCAGAGATAGACAGACAGAGTGTGTGTGTGTGTGTGTGTGTGTATGTGTGTGTGTGTGTGTGTGTGTGTGTGTGTGTGTGTGTGTGTGTGTGTGTGTGTGTGTGTGTGTGAGATCAAAGATAGACAGACAGACAGCCAGGGAGTTTTGTTTGAGCATTCGCAAAAGAGTTTGGGAAGCACAAAAGCAGATCTACGCTGACACATTGAAAGGGATTTTGAGCGACACACAGGGCTTGCAGACCACACCGAAGCGTCTTTGCCGAAGCTTCGCAAAAAGAAAAGTTTGTATTTATTACATACACTACATACACAACAATGAAAATCAAACATTAAGAGGTTTAGCGGTTTTTTGCGTTATAGATTGAATACCAAATACTTTGTGTGACGGTATAAATCACGACCCGACTCCTGAGAGTGATCCGACTTTTATTCTGTGCTGTTCCATTTACGTCATAGAAAAGTTGACGTCACAGAATGTATCAAAACGCGTCACTGGATCATTTTACCACAAGAGGAAAGTCGTTACTTCGAGACTCGGAAATATTTCCTAGCCGTGCGCTGACTACGAGAAGTTAACTTTGAGATGGAGCTTGAGCCACATCTGTGAGTGTCCCGACCCATCTCCGAAGCTAGTTCCCTCCCCCTTATGTCCGTGTGGCAAGAATCAGACAGCAGAGCACATCCTGCAGGCGTGTCCATACCACAGTGACAGTGCTCTGACGGACACCACCTGGCCAGAGGAGACAGGGCTACAGATGTTGTAACAAAAGAAGCTATACGGCCCCAGAGAGGACTTGGAGAGGACAGCACGTTTCGCCCTGCAGTCCGGACTGACGATCTAACAGCGAACGACAAGAAGAAGAAGATCTCCGAAGAACTGGTTTGTGGAGCCAGCTTGTAAGACTTCCATTATGCGACAATCTTGTGCAAGTCACTGGTGAAATGCCTCAACGCTGATCCAGATCGCCGCCGCAGCAGTTCGTCCAGTGGTTGTTCCGCTTCAAGAACAACAAGACAGCTACCCAGCGTCATCTGCCAGATGAGTCTTTCACCGTCACCATTATACACTTTGTATACGTTATCCCTTCGTTTGGTTCATTTGGAACATCTTTCGGAAGTTGGGCGTTAAAGGATATACTAGAAGAGCACCAACAAGACTAAAGTGTCAAGACAATGTTCAGAGTGTAGTGTCTGAATCAAATATGCAGTTCATGCGAAATCATTTACCTGTTATGATCGGCTTGAGGCCGAGTGAGCGATAGCTGAATAAATTTCCTTTTCCGCAACTCGTTCATATTTTTCTTATAACACGCAGGTGATTACGGGCATGACACTTTGATTGGTGCAAATTTGAAACAAAAAAGACCCCAAGGGGAAAACGAGAGAGATCGAGAGATACAGATAGAAAGAGGCATGCAAATATACTGCATAATTGTCATGTAAATGTAGACATCACGAGACAATGGGGTGAGGGGTTGATGAAAAATACGAATATAAAAATTAAGATATGATCCGTTTTATTTTCCATTGTGATGGAGTAAGCATACTAAAGTATTGTCTACATCCAGCCCGAGCGGGGAAATGGCTTAGTCGGTAGAGGCGCTGGCTTTAAAACCAGATGTCGCTATCAGCGTGGGTTCGATTCCCACGTTCGGCGAGGGATTTGTTTCCCATAGTAAACTCTGTGCAGACTCTACTCGGTGGTCGAACACCCCCATGAGCACTACATCCAGCCCGAGCGGGGAAATGGCTTAGTCGGTAGAGGCGCTGGCTTTAAAACCAGATGTCGCTATCAGCGTGGGTTCGATTCCCACGTTCGGCGAGGGATTTGTTTCCCATAGTAAACTCTGTGCAGACTCTACTCGGTGGTCGAACACCCCCATGTGCACGTATGCGCACGACAAAGAACCCAAGTTCACAGCGAAAGTGAAGCAGACCAACTTGCTGATGCTTTTTCGGCACAATATTCTGGTCCGTATTTTTCGACTTTCAGTCCAGAGTCTGTCTGCAAACCGGTTTCAGCCACCCAAACCTAAACATGTGAACTTAACCCCATGCCTACCAAACTAGACGTCCTTCTCCCCATCATTACCAATCTGATAAATGAGTCACTTTCTTCGGGTTCAGTTCCACTAGTCTGTTAAACAGCTGTTGTAAAACCTCTTTTGAAGAAGCCGTTACTCAAAAACTATAGACCCGTTTCAAACTTGCCATTCTGGTCCAAAAATCATGGAAAAAAGGTTTCCTAAATCAGCTCGAAACGAGGGTCGTGGTGTATGTGTGTAAGTGTCTGTATGTGTGTGTGTGTACAGCGATTCAGAGAAAACTACTGGACTGATCTTCATGAAACTTTACTCGAGAGTTTCTGAGTATGATATCCCCGGACGTTTTTTTCATTTTTTCGATAAATGTCTTTGATAACGTCTGCATATCCGGATTTTTGTGAAGGTTGAGGCCGCACTGTCACACCCTCAAATGGATTAACATTTTAGTCAAGCAACCTTCGACAAAGGCCGAACTTTGGTATTGCATTTCAGCTTGGAGGCTTAAAAATTCATTTATGAGTTTGGTCATTAAAAATCTAAAAATTGTAATTAAAATTATTTCAAAAATAAAGTCATCTTATTCTTCATCATTTTCTGATTCCCAAAACATATAACTATGTAATATTCGGATTTAAAGATACTGACCTTGTCAAATCCCGGTGCACGTATCTCCTAGGGCTTTTAGTCATACCTCAGGCAGCTATCCGTTTGAAGAAATACCAAGTTTCATTGACTTGCACCCAAAGAGTCAAGAACTGCGAATTTTTTTCGAATTAATTTTGGACTGTGTCCCGGCTGGTCTTGCCTAACTTTTAGATCTAAATTTAGATCTGGTACATCACCACATGCGCACAAAGACACGTCACTAGCAAACTAAGTCAGACGTCATCATGAGTTTGTGTAAAACAAAATGGAGGCCGGGATCACTCAGTTAAATCGAACTCCGACCAAAGTCAAAAGAAGAAACCAAAACGCAATGATTCCCTGCCGACTACACGGTTTTCAACAAGGCAGAGAAGAGACGAAAAACTCGCTCGTGGACGCAGCTATGATAAGCGGCATGTTTATTTCGGGTAGGAGCTTGCGCGATGGATTGAACTGAAGAAGAATTTTGTCATCAACAATCCGCAGTTTGCTGGTCAAGCGAGTATTTTTGACTCACATGCGAAGCAAAAGTGAGTCTATGTACTCACCCGAGTCGTCCGTCCGTCCGTCCGGAAAACTTTAACGTTGGATATTTCTTGGACACTATTCAGTCTATCACTATCAGTACCAAATTTGGCAAGATGGTGTATGATGACAAGGCCCCAAAAAACATACATAGCATCTTGACCTTGCTTCAAGGTCAAGGTCGCAGGGGCCATAAATGTTGTCTAAAAACCAGCCATTTTTCCCATTTTCTCTGAAGTTTTTGAGATTCAATACCTCACCTATATATGATATATAGGGCAAAGTAAGCCCCATCTTTTGATACCAGTTTGGTTTACCTTGCTTCAAGGTCAAGGTCACAGGAGCTCTTCAAAGTTGGATTGTATACATATTTTGAAGTGACCTTGACCCTGAACTATGGAAGATAACTGTTTCAAACTTAAAAATTATGTGGGGCACATGTTATGCTTTCATCATGAGACACATTTGGTCACATATGATCAAGGTCAAGGTCACTTTGACCCTTATGAAATGGGACCAAAATAAGGTGGTGAACCACTAAAAGTGACCATATCTCATGGTAGAAAGAGCCAATAAGCACCATTGTACTTCCTATGTCTTGAATTAACAGCTTTGTGTTGCATGACCTTGGATGACCTTGACCTTGATGTATTTTGGTAGGAAAAATGTGTAAAGCAGTTCTTAGTGTATGATGTCATTGCTATGTAAAGGTCAAGCATGTGAGTCGTATGGGCTTTGCCCTTCTTGTTCATGCATTTCGTAAGAGATGGTTATCATTCTATTTCTGTTATGTGATAGTGTATATTAGACGTGATTGTAAAAAGAATTTCTGAAGTTGGGGAGGGGGAGGGGGGGGGGGGGGGGATGCGATATGTCGTGGAGCAGGAATTCTATGTATCGCCGTGGTTCACTTTGTGTGTTTTCATTTCGTACTTTGTGTTTGCCAGGCCACAGACACTTGACAATAGAACAGAGGAGGTTGGGTACTGGCGGTGGGTAGAAATCACCAGCAGAATGTCGCTCCAGATCATTTTAAAGCACGGGATAAGCCCAAACACAGCACCCACCCACCCATCCTGAACTCAGGTCAAAATGAGTTCGGCTCATTCTCTCCCTGACCGGACGCTACAGTCCTACGCGAATCTATCAAAACAAAAATACAGAGTTATCTCCCATATGGTTTTCGCGAGCACTGATCTAAATTTGAGATCAGTGTTCGCGAGACGAAAATGATTGCAGATTGGCCGACTTCGACAGTGATCTCCGTTCTGTTCTTCCCAGTTATGATAAGGACATCGTTCTAAGGTCAAAACAAGTCGAAATTTTGGGACTGCTGCCGGAAGGAGACCGTAATATATGGTTTCATCACTGTCAACTGGTTACAGAAAAAATCGTCTGCTCCAGTGAGTGCCGAAACCAAACGGTTGATTATCACGTGACACTTTTACCATATTTAGAGTTGTTTGCACAGTAAATACAGCCGCGAAAAATAGCTCGCTTGAAACTGTCTTACATAATTATCAATTCCTTTGTAATTTAAAAATTACAAAACACCATGAAAAATCATTATCGACGATCGCGAATCTGCTTATATCAATAATACATTACAAAAAGCTCTAAATATGTTAAAAAAAAAAAAAAAATCCAAAGCCAAACAAAGTAATAGGTCAGTCAGTTGATAGTTTATATGATCTGTAAACGATAAAAAAAAAGAGTTGCAATCCATCTTCTTGTGCCAAATTGAAGATTGATCGATTCCAAAACAGGTTATCTATGGTGAAAACGTTGATTGTGAAGTATCTTTGTTTTCTTGATACAATATGTATGCATACCTGTCAAGCTCTTGTGGACTCTCACCATAAGATTTTGCTAACAAAACCATAAGTTTGCACCAAAAAGCATAAGACAACGTGCAAAATTGCAGAAGTCGTTAGATTAATCACCACATGAACTAAATACTGAAAGGCAAAAGTTAGGGACCGCCCTTGAAAAAAACAGCTGACTTCATCTGTGCCAAACTCCTTGTTCCTAAGTTTATAAAACCAAAAAATTAATGGCTGTCAGGCCGTACACACCAGTGGGTGAGCAATGCTGTGTTAGTAGGAAACTTGCTCGGGATCCACGGAGGCCTGGCTAGGGCACCAGACAGAAACTGCCAAACTGCAAAAAGTGGACCATTTTTACGCTGGCGCGTGGGCAAGCCTGGGCGGAAAAGATGAAAAATTCGTTATGCACGTGCAGGGGGGATGTGTTGAGAGTGAACTGTTGTCACCAGTTAGGCTTTATAACCCCGCGATTTTCCGCGCGCTAGTCACCATCTTCTCACTATGCCTCCCAGACGAAAGGTGACCACCTTCAACAAAGCCCGGGCCATCGCATGGCTGCAAGACGGCGTAAGCAAGCGAGAAGTGGGCAGACGACTTGGAGTGTCCCATTCTGTCGTGGTCAGGCTGCATCAGAAGTTCCAGGCCACCAACAGCGTTCTGGAGAGGCCCAGGTCAGGACGGCCTGGTTTTGTCAAGGTAGTCGGCTTTGTGGCTTCCTCTCGGCTTTCACCACACCGCGTCATAGGTCTTCTTGAAGAAGAACCTTCCTCTCCCAGGATAACGTTTTCTGTTTCTTCTGTTGTTGACGTTTCTGTAGCGAAGTCTTTTTTACAGGGAGGGGGTGCTAACCCCACGCCCAACCCTCCTCCTTTTGTCAAGGGCGGTCTCTAACTTTTGCCGTTCAGTATACATGCTCACATACACACACAAAAACAAGAAATCAGCCTTATTTCACACTTAAGAAAAACACACTTTTCTCAACACTGAACGGCACTGTAGTTTTGAA
>NC_090247.1:63068983-63108983 GCF_037325665.1 Littorina saxatilis
ACGTCAAACGTAGCTTGTTGACGCTTTTCTTCCAGTCTGAAAATGTACAGAGCTGCGATCATTCGTGTGAGTTCAGTAAGTAGGGAGATTTAAAAGACAGCACGTTTCGTTTTGCAGCTCGTTTCGTTTGGTGAATGAGTCACCCCGCGAAAGGGAACGTGAAACGAGACGGCATAGGCCGCAGACAAGATTTAGATGTATTCACGTTTCGTTTCGGAATGAAGGAAGGGCGATAAATCATCAACATAAAAAGGAGGGTGAGAAAACGGCGGGCATACGCAAATAAAAGGCGAGTCATGCGCAAATGAAAGGCCGGGCATGGCAGGATATGATCCGCTGACTGGGCATGGCATAATTTCAACTCCACGAGTCAATAAAGGATTGACATACTCGCAAAGCACACACAAGAGCTTCACATTTTTCAATTCATGCACCTGCTCATCATCAATTGTATTTCACAAAAATTAGATCATTCATGTTGAATTCCAAGATTTACTCATTCGAACTCATTATTTTTTTTATCCATTTCACGCATCTCAATTTTTACAACTGGTAACAGCCTATGGCAAAGAGCTCTACCGAACCATGTAGGCAATTATACCCTGAGTATTCCCCATTCTCAGAAAACGGCCCTGTGCACACGCCTGTGCCGATTTAGAAGCCTTTCCCCAACTAGGGGTTGTTTTGTACTTGTCACGTCTGTCCTCGATCAAAATGGAAAAAAAACCCTAGGAGGTGGTCCAGAATCGGGCATACTTTGATTATTTTCAGTCCAAATAAATCACACAGACTTTGTTTATACAAAATCACATACGAAGCCAGAATAAAAATTCGATGCGATGACCTACTTCTGCTTCGCCATTTGCTTTCTCACCATGAAGTTGGATACATGTACCAGGATCAGCACCCTTCAAAATATTTCAGTTCACAACAGTTGTCTACCTCCAATGAACACATTCTCAGCGCTGAAAGACTGTGAAAGGGTTGATGAATCTAGCAATCCATAAAATGGCCAACAAATAAAACTGTTAGTGTGCAAAAATACTCACAAAAGTTGACGAAATATTGTTCGTTTTTTGGGGGTGGAAAACGTGACTGCGTTTTGACGTTCCACGTTCCGTTTCAGTTGACCTTCACCTTTCCAGCGAGAGACCCCCGAAATGATGACGTTTACCACAACTTCAAAACGAAACGTCCCGACGTTTCGTTTTTTAAATCTCCCTAGTGTTGAGCATACTTCTTTTCTTTTTAAGTGTTTATGACTTTTCGTTGTGGATTTTGCGATTACAGAGATAAGTTGCAAATTGACCATGAGTCGCCGCGGTAATTATCAACATTCCTTGGGTCTTTGAGAGTGAATGCTTACAATCGTTGTCCTCGGAAACACAAATCCAAAGCCGCGATGGTTCCACACATCAAACAATCAGCCTGATTGGCTTTTACTTTGACAATCCAGGTTTCACCTGAAAGCTCAAACCCATTCACCACCTCGATTTATTGCATGGGGAACATGAGATTTATTTCCCAGGTGTTTGTGAATGAAAACTCGTGAAAATGATGACAATGTTCATTGTTACTTTGTTACCAAGCTTACTATGCAGGTACGGGGGGGCGGGGAAATAGCTCAGTCGGTAGCGGCGATGGCTTCAAACCCAGGTTTCGCTATCGGCGTGGGTTCGATCCCCACGTTTGGCGAGGGATTTATTTCCCAGAGTCAACTTTGTGCCGACATTCCTCGGTGTCCAAACAACCCCGTTTGCACGCAAGCGCACGATATAGAACCTAAGTTTACAACGAAAGACTCAAGGCTTAGAAACATTAAAACACGCATGCAGGAAAACGAAAAGAAAAGAAATGGTAGTGCCGTACTGTATGGCAGCTCGGTCAGAGACTATAGAGTATACAGAGACGCTCCATACGGTGCTGAAAAGTGAGACCGGAAGCCCAGTGGCGCCACCACGCGGAAACATGGAACCACCTACTTTCTCTTTCCATAGCAGTGGTGATATCGTGTTGCACAAGCATGGTCGCGCCAACGCGAAAACGCAGTGGGGCATGGTGTTCGGCCATCAATTGCTCAAACGCACATGCCAAAGGCTTGAGGATGTTCAAATTTCCCAAGGAAGAGAGTAGGTGAGGATTGTTTCTTCAATTTTTCTCGCGTTAAATGTTGGAAAATCAGTAAAAGTTGTAGCGTCGAACTGCGTGTAGATCTATTCTACCGGAACAGTGAAAACACACAATGTACACACTACAGCCTCAAACCAGTCCAAGCTGTGCATGTTGGTACTAGTTTCACATGTATAAGATTTATTTCTCCTCTACTTTATCTCATTTCGGCATGCCAAGTCTGGAACTGATAGACTGATCTAGTGGCAATACGGTCGGTGATCGATTAGGGTAGACATAACCATCTCGTTTGATTGACACGGCCGTCGCGAAGTTATAGAGTAGATCTACAACGGCTTGCAGCTGCGAACGTTAGTATCATTTATCATGATTAATATTTTGATTGTAAATGACGGGCGTGAACATATATACAATGACATAATGACATTTGCACACAAATCAAATGAAATAAATCATAGTTCATACACGAACTAAGACATTACATTTCAAATAAAATATACCGTAGGCTTACATGAACTAAGACATAACAACACTACGTAGCCGAAATGCTTTGTACACCGTGATAAGCTGACAACTTTCGAACAATACCTTCATTCACAGATGCCAAAAGCATAGAAAACTTGTGTAAACTTGGGTTTCTATAAAACTTAGCAGGAATAAACTGGCATCGCAAATCACGAAGTGCGGGGCAACAAAGCACAAAATAAAACTCATCTTCTTTACTTTCCCTGGAAAAAAGGGGCATAACAACATATCCGCATCGTATCTCTTATATCGATTAACGTGCACAAATAGTTCTGTTATTCCACCTCGGAATCTTGCCATAATAAGAGAGAGAGAGAGAGAGAGAGAGAGAGAGAGAGAGAGAGAGAGAGAGAGAGAGAGAGAGAGAGAGAGAGAGAGAGAGAGAGAGAGAGAGAGAGAGAGAGAGAGAGAGAGAGAGAGCTTTCTGGACAAGAAAGAAGCAACTGAAAAGAAATAAGAAAATCATCGATCGATCAAGATTCTTTAAAGTCAGCCGGTTTGGTCACAAGAATTACAGTTTTCCTATCATGATAACTTCTTAGCTCCGTGTAATTGACAACCCATTTCAGTTTCGATGTGCTGAGACGACACCAAATTGACTAAATGCCTTAGTTACCGATTTAACCGGGAACTGTTTCGTTAAACGATTTATTCCTGACATATTTTCTCAGGCTTAACTGACCATGTATTCAGTATGTATTTGTATTTGATTAAAACACACAAAAATAACGACGGTTAGGTCGTGAAAAGAGACTGACTTGAATCATGTTTGCATAACTACAGCGATCCAGCGAATATTGCCCAAGAAAATGTGATTTAATTTTAATCTATACCATTTCTGCGGTGTTTTTATGGTCATTTAAAAAGGATGTTCACAAACAAACATATTTTTTCATCCAGTTACTTTTTGCAGCACTGTCAGCCGGACAGAACAGACAGTATGTTAATCGTGATATAAACACAGCCGACAGCAGCCGCGAAACGCGAGTTTCCTTGTGCGGCAGGGTGTGGCTCTTTTCCCGCGCTGGGCTGGCCGGTGTAACACGAGAAAATTACTCCCACGAGATTTTTACTCCGGAGTAAAAATTTCGTACGAAAATGTTACTCCCTTTACGAAAAAAGCACTCCTCCATTACACGAGAAAATTACTCCCCACGACAGGTGAGTTCCGAGTAAACATTTCGTACACAAATGTTACTCCCCTCACGAATAAAAAACGAATAAATTACTTTACCCTAACACGAGCCATTTAACTTCCCATTCCAGGTGTACGAAATTTATACTCCCTTGTCCCCTGTTAGTCTTGGTGGTGGAAGGCGTGGAAGGAGGGTAGCGCGACATTCGCGTGCGCGAGATCACTTATTGGCATTATCCCTTCGCCCGCATCCCATTTTTGCGTACGAGATTTTTACTGGAAGTAAAAAAAATGGGGAGTAAAAATTTCGTGGAGGGAGTAATTTTTTCGTGCCTTGGGGAGTTCTTTTCTCGTACGAAAAGTGTACTCGGAGTAAGAATTTCGTACGAAATATTTACTCCGGAGTAAATGTTTCGTGGTGTAAAAATTTCGTGTTACACCGGTCTCAATTTCGCACCGCAGCGCGTTAGTTAGTTGTTGCTTTTTGGGTCAAGCGGACCATATAGGCCAAATCAGGTCCCCTCCTTCCCCAGAGAGAAAGTTACCCAAAATTCAATGAGGATAACTTCACAGGACTATATATAATCTTATTCTTGTCCCTTTTCTATGAATAAAAACTCGTGAAAATGACCCAAAACACCCATATTCTTTTGTGTAGGCTCCAGCGGTCGCCGTAACCCGGGATATGGTCGTAACTACGGCTGTGGACAATCCTTGGGCTACGGACGGAACAGAGGTCATGGCGGTTACCATGGTGAGTAGTGTGTGTGTTTGTGTGTGTGTGTGTGTCTGTGTAAGTCTGTCTATGTATATATATATGTACGTGTGCCTCCGTGTGTGTGTGTGTGTGTGTGTACGTACATATATATATATATAAATATATATAAAACATCAGAAATTGTGAAAGAAACAATTGAAAGTCAGCAGAGACTTTCTTCCGAGATTTGTTAAAATCTCTTAGCAGAGAAAGAAGTAAGTATCCCTTCACAGACAGCCTATTGGGAGCATCAGACCCTCCTCTATGGGGACCGAGATTTACAGATCAAAGTCCCTTTGTGGGGGACGTATCGCAAGGTAATCTAGTCCTGAGGAGTACCATTGTTTTTGTACCTAGACCAGAGACGTGTTTCGACACTACTGAGTCTCATCAGTGGTCAGGTGGTATACTGATGGCGAGAGTTGTCAACCCATGGTATCCAACTAAGAAGCAAACCACTCTCTGAATGGTAGCTTCTGTTGGCATGGGAGACTACCCTCATCTGACAACCCTAAGGGGGTATCTGTGAAGGGAAACACTTTGACTTAAGGCCAAGGTGTGGAATTGATATTTATTAAAAAAAAGAATTTAGAAATTTAGACAAGTTTTAACCAAGAAATTAGGTTAAAACAAGGGAAATTTGAAAAAGCCTAAAGGGAGGTAACTCTGTACCAGCTTGCAGATCCACAAATGGATACGCGAACAAGTTAGATCTAATTTTGAAAAGGTTAAACAGGAAAAGCGGTCAACTTTTCACTGCTGTTCAACACAGGACTTGGTAAAGAAGAAGTTTTCTGCAAAACTAGTTCAATTGGATCGCTTTTAAGGCGATGCAACTTTCACGGTGACCACATTATAAAACATCAGAAATTGTAAAAGAAACAATTGAACGTCAGCAGAGATTTTCTTCCGAGATTTGTTAAAATCTCTTAGCAGAGAAAGAGAGAGAAGTAAGTATCCCTTCACAGACAGCCTATTGGGAGCATCAGACCCTCTCTCTCTCTCTCTCTCTCTCTCTCTCTCTCTCTCTCTCTCTCTCTCTCTCTCTCTCTCTCTCTCTCTCTCTCTCTCTCTCTCTCTCTCTCTCTCTCTCTCTCTCTCTCTCTCTCTCTCTCTCTCTCTCTCTCTCTCTCTCTCTCTCTCTCTCTCTCTCTCTCTCTCTCTCTCTCGCCTCCCAGAATCTGAGTGTGTCAGGCCTCTGTGTAGATGATGTAACACACTGGCTGGACAACGTGCCACAATGTAAACACGTGCAAATGGTCATCGTTCACATAGGGGTCAATACATGCCGACACAACACCATCACAGAGGCAGTGTGGTCGGGACTCATGAAGCTCTTAAAGAAGGTGTTCCCTTCGGCACGGATACAGGCGTCCTCCATCATCCCACCCAACGGCGAACACATGCTGCGGAAGTCCATTGCAGCATCCAACCACTCCCTGAGTAGGGTCTGTGCGAGGGAGGGGGTAGTATTCACTGACAACACCGACACCTTCCTCACCCCCAGCGGTGCCCCACGCAAAGCTCTCTACAGGGATGCCCTTCATCCCAGTCCTCGGGGTATTGTTTGCCTTGCCGGTAACCTGAAAACTGCATGCCCTCCCGCTGATCAATCACAGCGACGGGTGCCGCTGTTGCCAACCCCTGTGCCGTCACACAACCGTGACTACCTCGACGACCAGTCAACGCGCAGAACCGGACAGCCCGGTAGACCACAAGAGCAAGGACCAGGGCTTCTGCTCCGTAACGGTCCCCAACATCGCCTACCTCATCGCCCTCTACACCAAGAACAACAGCAGCAGTCTGATGACTACCCCTTGGTCTACATGCGACAATCCAACGCCATGCACAGTCAACGCTGTGCCAGCGACCCTGAGCCCTACAGACAGCCAGTCAGTCGGGGGCCACACTATCATGTGCCTCCCTATGAGGCAGGTGCGCCGCAACATAATCAACGCCGTGACAGCGACCCGGAGCTCTACAGCCAGGCAGTCAATCAAGGGCCGCACTTTCAAGTGCCTCCTTATGCCTGGCAATATGCAGCGCCCCAGCCTCCTCCTCGACACATGCTGCCTCCACCCTACATGTTTCAGCCACACCGGCACTCAGTGCCACTCCACAATTCATACACTCATTCATACATACCCATACCCCCGCAGCTCCAACAGTGTTTTACTCCACACAGCTACCACAACACGAATGCCTCTACACTTGTGTAATTAGAAGTGCCATCAATGTTTCCCTCCACACGGCTACTCTCAGCACAGGTGCCTCTACTCTTGTGTAATCGGTGAAATACTAAATTTGTATACAAACTACGTTGTAAATTAAGTAGATGTGCAACGCCAAGGCACTGCATACCCCAGCGAAAGACAAACCTCTCTCTCTCTCTCTCTCTCTCTCTCTCTCTCTCTCTCTCTCTCTCTCTCTCTCTCTCTCTCTCTCTCTCTCTCTCTCTCAAACACACACACACACGAACACACACACACACACACACACACCCAAGTTACACACGTACACACATACACACTCACTCACACGCACTCACTCACTCTCTCACACACACTTCACTGTACACACAAAACACACCCCCATACGCACATATAGACAGACGGACATACACACCTTTACAAACAAACACACATACAGACACACATACACTTACGCACACGCACAAACACAAACCAACCCACACTCTCTCTCTCTCTCTCTTTCTCTCTCTCTCTATCTCTTATACAAACAGACACACACCCACACAAACACACACACACACACACACACACATACGCACGCATGTACGCACGCACACACCCACAGACACACACACACACACACACACACACACACACACACACATTGACTCACACAAATCTCATACACACAATACACACACTCATACGCACATACACGGTTGGCCTAGTGGTAAGGCGTCCGCCCCGTGATCGGGAGGTCGTGGGTTAGAACCCAGGCCGGGTCATACCTAAGACTTTAAAATTGGCAATCTAGTGGGTGCTCCGCCTGGCGGCTGGCATTATGGGGTTAGTGCATGCTAGGACTGGTTGATCCGGTGTCAGAATAATGTGACTGGGAGAGACATGAAGCCTGTGCTGCGACTTCTGCCTTTTGTGTGGCGCACGTCATATCTCAAAGCAGCACCGCCCTGATAATTATGGAAACAAACAAACAAATACGCACATAGACAGACGGACACACACACCTTTACAAACAAACACATATACACACTCATACACACACAAACATACACACAAACTCATGCACACACACATTCACACACACACACACACTCTCTCTCTCTCTCTCTCAAACACACACACACGCCAAGTCACACACACACACACACACACTCACTCACACGCACTCACTCACTCTCTAACAAAAAACTTCATACACACAAAACACACACCCATACGCACATATGGACAGACGGACATGCACACCTTTACAAACAAACACACATACAGGCACACACATACACTTATGCCCACACACACACTTACACACACACACGAGTACAGACTCGTGCACGCGTGTGCACGCACACACACACACACAAATACACACACACCACACACATACGAGTACAGACTCATGCACGCGTGCGCGCACACACATACACACACACAAATACACACACACACACACACACACACACACACACACACACACACACACACACACACACAGTAACACTAACACATGTGCACAAAATGAACACAAACACACACACTGCGCGAGAGAGAAAGACTACAGGGAGGCATGACGTCATGATGCATTAATTGACGTCAAAGACTTTCGACCGTGACGTATTCTTCTTACGCGAGCTTTATCCATAGACTTGGAAACTACGGAATTTCTACCCGTCCAAAGCGGCCTGGGGTGGCGTTTGCTGAAAAAATGGGGGCGCCTATTTTACCCACCGTATTTTTGTTAGTATGGTCCCCATTTTTGGTGAACTTCCATCTCCAACTGTAGCACGTAGCCGGGCACAACGAATCCTTCTTTATCATGTATTATTCGGTGTGCACATTTCTCAAATCGATTACAGTATAGCGTTCACGGGATACCTCCAGCTTCGCTGGGATTACACAAGAGCGAAGAATAACTATGCATCACTCTAGGTGTGTGCGTGTGCGGCGTGCTAGCACCCAGGGGTGTCGAAGAGAAAGTTAGAGAGAAACTTTACGTCATTCGTCCTTGTTGAAACTGTGTTTATAACTTTACTATTTTACAAACATTGCCCTTGTGCAAGAATGTGAACATACTCGCGCGGCCTTCATCTTATTGAGGAATCTTTAAACTAACTTTGTTAACGGTTTGTTCTACAGCTGCAACAGCTTAATTCGTGACCTGACTCGGACGTGCTCGCTTCTATAAGTGCCTCAGGTCGGACACGCTATAGGGACGGCATTGTGTGTGTCGTGCCCTGAAGCCATAGGCTTTTTTCATCCCCATGGACAAGCGGCTGGTGCTTCGACGATATTAAAGTCTGAACACGTGAGGCATAAAAGAGATTCTACTTCTCTGTGCAAGACTTGTGTTACGAATCCTTTACAGTATTAACCTTTACTGGGTGCTGAATAATTGCATGAACTACTGGCTCTGGGCCGAATTTGTGAACTGTTCAGCCTTAACTGAATTTCACCAGGACTGTTCCGCTTTAACTGCTTTAACCTTGTGTCCTTTTGTTTTCTGTGAGCATTTTGTACATCTTGTACTTAAGCTTACATTATTTAGTATCCCGTTGTTTGTTGTGGGATTTTCTTTGCCTTTTGTCGGTCACCCTTCATTTTAAGCAACAATTTGTTCTCTATTGTTGATTGCATACCTTTGTGTGCTGCTATCTCATCCTGTATTATTACTGCTGTTTGTTACAATATTGCACTTCGTTCTAATGTCAACAACATCAAACACTGTTCTCCGTATAGGGCATGTGAATATTTATCATTTAGTCAACAAAGTACATGATGTCTGTGTATTGCTAAACCAGCAACCAGAGCTGGTACAGCTCTTCGGTGTAAGTGAAACGCGTCTAGATTCGCGTATCTCAGACAGCCTTGTTAACATTCCGCATTATTCGGTTTTGCGACGGGACAATGCACGAGTAGGCCAAACAGGCATCGCTCTTTATGTTCATCAGTCCATTGCTGGGATTGTCAAACGTAGAACTGATCTTGAAGATGAAAATGTTGAATGTATGTGGTTAGAACTGAAACATGACAAATCCTCTCCCTTGCTTATTGGCTATGTGTATCGTAACCCTGCTGAAACGTCAAGGTGGATTGATGATTTTGTTTCTATGATGGACAGAGTGAAGGCTCGTGGCGAGAATGTTGTATTGCTTGGCGATTTTAACATTAACCTACTCAGGCCTCAAACAACATGGTGCTCAACCACAGCTCTGTTTGGTCTTCATCAGCTGGTAAAAACCCCTACAAGAGAAACAAATACTTCATCAACCCTGATTGATCATATTTACACTGATAATAAGAATATCGTTGCAAATGCGCAAGTAGTGCATTCCAGTTTTAGTGACCATCATTCTGTGTTTTGCTCGATTTCGCTTATATTGCCAAAATCATGTCATAAAGGCCACACAACAATCGAATACAGAAGTTTCAAGTATTTTGTTGAATCTGCCTTCTTCTTTGACCTTAACCAAGCCCCATTTTATAGCGTATTCAATTGTAGTGACGCAGAGAGCGCCTGCAAGATTTTTCACGATATTTTGTGCTCTATAATTGATAAACACGCACCACTACGTCAGCATAGAGTGAAACATCCCCAGCTCCCCCCTTGGTTAACCTCAGACATTATCGAGGCTATGGCGATGCGTGATCATTTCAAAGAGCGCAACATGAAAACAGAATATAAACTACAAAAAAATAAAGTGTTGGACACAGTGAGACAAGCAAAGACTGAATATTTTAATAAACTAATTTCTGGAAAAAAGGATACAGCTACAATCTGGCGAGCAGTGAATGAAATTCTTGATAAATCTAGGAAGGGATCAACCAATTCTCATTCACAAATATCTCCAAATGACTTCAACAAACACTTCATTTCGCTAGCAGACAACCTAAAATCTTGTCTCAAGCAAAATGATTCCCTTGATACGGATGATTGTCTTGAAAAATTAAAAACATTCTGTGAACAAAAGTTGACTCAAACTGACACATTTTCTATTCCTCCAATCTCAGTGCACGAGGTAGGAAAACTGGTAGAACAAATGGCGAATAAGAAGTCAATGGGTCCAGACAAGATTCCAGTCAAGTTGCTAAAACTTGCTTTACCTTACATTGTCGATTCCCTAACTTATGTTTATAACCTAAGCATACAACAAAATGTGTTCCCTTCTATTTTAAAGTGTGCAAAGGTATTACCACTTCCAAAAAATAAGGATCTTACAGACCCAAACAACTTTAGACCTATTTCCCTCTTACCTGTTCTATCTAAACCCTTAGAAAAGCACATACAAAAACACCTACTGGCATATATGGAACAAATGAATCTGTTTCATTCTTTTCAGTCTGGATTCCGCTCCAAGCATTCCTGCCACACCGCCTTAAGCTCTTTATGCGAGACTTGGCTGTCAGCAATAAACAAAGCAGAAATAACGGGAGCGTTGTTTCTGGACTTTAAGAAAGCCTTTGACCTAGTAGATCACTCACTTCTACTGACAAAACTAAAGTGCTATTTAAAAGACGACTCCGCCTGTGCCTTTTTTGAATCGTATCTTTCAAAACGGAAACAGTATGTATCCATTAACTGTAAAACTTCGTCAAACGAGTTTGTCAGGAGTGGTGTCCCTCAAGGGTCTGTATTAGGACCTATCTTGTTCTGTATTTATATAAATGACTTACCCCTTCATGTGTCCGATGAAAAAGTTAGATGTGAGTTCTTCGCGGATGACTCTTCTGTTCACACCAGTCAAAAATCTTTGGAATCCGTCAACTCTTCTCTTCAAACAAGTGTGGATGAAATCACTGAGTGGTGCGTTTCTAATGCAATGATCATTCATCCGATTAAAACAAAGAGTATGGTGATAACCACGAGACAAAAACACCAGTTAAGTCCTTTACTATTACAACTGTCAGTTGGTTCAACTCAAGTGCAGCAAGTTAAGGAACATAGACTATTAGGTGTTACCATTGATCAAGAGTTGAAATGGCAAACTCATTTGAGTAATATTTGCAAAGTAGTATCAAAGAATTTGTACCTGTTATCAAAATTAAGGCATTACGCCGATTCTGAAGCACTCAAAATGTTCTATTACGCCCACATAATGCCTCATATAAACTTCGCTTCGACACTTTGGGATAACTGCAGTGATGTTCATTTAAAAAGACTCAATTCCCTGCATCGCCGAGCTGCAAAACTTATTCTGCATGATTTGAATAGGTCCACGGATGATAAACTAAAGCTCCTAAATGTCCTCCCCTTGAAAGATCAGTTGACGTTAAACAAGGCTGTGTTCATGTATAAAATTCTAAATGACGACTGTCCTAAATATTTGCAATCACATTTCAAACATGCCACAAAAAGATATGGGTCCCAAAAAATCATCCCTCCTATACCTCGCATAGACCTCTACAAATCGAGCCTAGCCTTCTCGGGAGCTTTTCTCTGGAACTCCTTCCCCCAACAGATAAGAAATGCAACTTCAGTGAAATTGTTTAAGAGACAGTCCCGTTCACACATCATTCGTGAATGAAATGTCTTGTTCGATTGTTATTTTGTTGAACATTTTGTACTAGTGTTAACGGATGTGTAGCTAATCTGAGCAACTTAATTCTCAAAATGAAAGGCTTAACTATGTCAATGTAATGTTGTATTTTTTGAGTTCTCCTTATATAATTCCGTAACTGCACATAGTATTGCAATACATACAATGTATTTTTATATTTTATATGATTGAATTTTTATTTGTTATGTTCGTCTGTCTTTATGTGTTGTATAAAGGACAGGTTGGAAGAATAGGCTTTGCCTAAAACCTTTATCCTTTTGTAATAAAGTTCTGAGTCTGAGTCTGAGTCTGAGTCTCTCTCTCTCTCTCTCTTTCTCTCTCCCTCTCTCTCTCTCTCTCTCTCTCTCTCTCTCTCTCTCTCTCTCTCTCTCTCTCTCTCTCTCTCTCTCTCTCTCTCTCTCTCTCTCTCTCTCTCTCTCTCTCTCTCTCTCTCTCTCTCTTCTGTGTGTGCAAGTGCAAACACTTTGAAACTCTTGGGCAGTTTACATAGACGAGCTGTTAAATTAATTATTTTAAAAAATACATCTCTTTCCGTGACTGATCATAAACGATTGCAAATTCTTCCTATCAAAGATAGATTTGCATATAACAAAGGTGATAATGTATAGAATTATGTCAGGGAATGCACCTACACTTATTGCCTCACATTTCAAAATAAATCATTATAGAAAATGTAACAAATTAATTACCTTATCTCCAAGAATTGACCTGTGCAAGTCGAGTCTTTCATATTCTGGAGCAATTATGTGGAACGCCATTCCTAATATAATTAAATTACGAATTCATGAAACATCATTCAAGGAATATTACATGCTGTTTCTTTTTCAAAACTTATAACAAATATTGTCAGTAAGTACTGGTGTCACATGACTGATGTGAACCAGTTGATTGGCTAATGGCGATGCGCTAAAACTGTTAGCGCACTCTTGGAGTGCGCTAACTTTTCCACAGAGCATATTCTTCCGCCCTTTGCTTAAGCGAGAGTGTACTCTCATCCTCAGAATTAATTAATGACATGTAGCTTATATTCTCCACAATACCAATAATTAAGACCATAAATTTCCTGCTTCTCAATTAAAGCAGAACATGGTTTTTTTTCTGACAGATTGCATGTGTCTGTGCCACAGTTGCCACTGATATAAAAATAGAACCCGCTGTGTCTAATTACATTTAGTCAAGTTATGACTAAATGTTTTAACATAGAGGGGGGAATCGAGACGAGGGTCGTGGTGTATGTGTGTGTGTGTATGTGTGTGTGTGTGTGCGTTGTGCGTGCGTGTAGAGCGATTCAGACCAAACTACTGGACCGATCTTTATGAAATTTGACATGAGAGTTCCTGGGTATGATATCCCCATACATTGTTTTCATTTTTTCGATAAATGTCTTTTATGACGTCATATCCGGCTTTTCGTGAAAGTTGAGGCGGCACTGTCACGCTCTCATTTTTCAACCAAATTGGTTGAAATTTTGGTCAAGTAATATTCGACGAAGCCCGGACTTCGGTATTGCATTTCAGCTTGGTGGCTTAAACATTAATTAATGACTTTGGTCATTAAAAATCTGAAAATTGTAAAAAAATAAATATTTTTTTTATAAAACGATCCAAATTTACGTTCATCTTATTCTCCATTATTTGCTAATTCCAAAAACATATAAATATGTTATATTTGGATTAACAACAAGCTCTGAAAATTAAACATATACAAATTAATATCAAATTTTTTTTTTCGAAATCAATTTAAAAACACTTTCATCTTATTCCTTGTCGGTTCCTGATTCCAAAAACATATAGATATGATATGTTTGGATTAAAAACACGCTCAGAAAGTTAAAACGAAGAGAGGTACAGAAAAGCGTGCTATCCTTCTCGGCGCAACGAATACCCCGCTCTTCTTGTCAATTCCACTGGCACTGCCTTTGCCACGGGCGGTGGAGTGACGATGCTACGAGTATACGGTCTTGCTGCGTTGCGTTGCGTTCAGTTTCATTCTGTGAGTTCGACAGCTACTTGACTAAATGTATTTTCGCCTTACGCGACTTGTTTTTCAGTTTCGACTTGCGAAGATTCCTCTCATAATTATGCCATGTTAGTGGCATGTAGTTTATTGTCCACATGACCAAATGATGAGTTAGTATACAATTCCCAGCAACTAACAGAAAACACAAGTGTTATTCCGATAACGTAGCAGCAGAGAGTGACGGTAGCAGCTAGATCAGCACGTAGCAGACTACACTGTCACTGAAATACGACTGCATCTGTTCAGTAAATGAATGTTTTCCGAATTATTATTTCAAGGCAAGAACAATGGGAATCGAAAAACGTGTAGGGTTTAGAACGTTCTTACCATATTTGAGACTTATTACCAGCCTGCCTCATGCGTACAGACTCAGTGCAACGTGACGAGCAATTTTTGTTTTTGAAATGAGACTCAGTGCTGTAGCAGACGACATAAATCCCGGTCGGCAAATTAACATGTTGGGCAAATGTGAACGATAAAACGATGGGAATATAATACGTGTAGGGTTCAGAGCATTCTTACCGTTCATATTTAGTACCAGACTCCCCGATGAGTGAAGATACCACACGAGAAACATGCCACATTTATTTTGAAAATGTGGTGCTTTCCGTCGACCGTGGCAAGGGGCAAAACTCTGCACAGTCAATCTGTCGAAGCTCGATGAAGGTTTCGAATCGCAAATAACTACGAGCACAGTTCTTTCTCCGAGTTTCAATGAGGTCTCTATGAAAGATCATCACTTTTTAGCTTAACGCTACACTGGAATTTACCAACAGAAATTAAAACAAGAGTTTGCGTGTGACGAAAGCACGAGACACTTGAGACAGCCCACACAAAAGTAGATCCAGTGACACAAACCTGACCACACAGTTACGCCTATCCAAATGCGCGTTGCAAAATGTGCGTTTTGAATCTTCTTTTTTCTCTGGCGGTACTGACAATATCGTTATTGAAACAATCCCAGTGCACTAAGGGATTTATAGAGCAAATCTCGAAAATAATTATTGAACTCAGCGCTATGCGCTACGTTCAATAATGAATTTTCTCGATTTGCTCTATAAATCCCTTAGTGCACTGGGATGTCTCAATAACTTAAATTATCGAGCAGCTGGCAAAATATAACTGTACTCTCTGATTATATTGAAAAACATGATTATATATACTGCATGAAGGATATGTTTTGCATACAAACAAATATTTCTCTGTTATATATAATGTTCAAGCATTGCTAAAGAATCACAATGCATCTTAAAATGTCTTATTGGTTGCTTGACATGTTAATTATGGTAAATATGTCATTAATTACTATAGTTAAACTTATCTTCTATTTCTTCTTGTTTGCTACCCCTCAATGGGCGAGGGCCGGATGAAAAAAGCATGTATACATTGCTTATTCTGTTACCCTCGTAAAAGAAATTTCAATTCAATTCAATTCTCTCTTTCACTCTCTCTCTCTCTCTCGCTCTCTCTCTCTCTCTCTCTCTCTCTCTCTCTCTCTCTCTCTCTCTCTCTCTCTCTCTCTCTCTCTCTCTCTTTCTCTCTCTTACATACTTTCAGGTTTTGTTAAGCGCAAACAGTATGTGCATTTACTTAACAGACGCATCAATATTGGATTCTGCAGCCGGATTGTGTCATAGAATGAATATCTTTGCGGATATTGAGACCAACAAAAATAGTACCCAGATTACATTGCCACCATGTCTCTCTTGTCAGTAGGTGGGTTTCATATTTGACGTCTTCAATAGCGAAGATTTCTAAATACTGAAATGATGAATCATCAGGGTGAACAGAAGTATTGACATGATTTGCAACGCTGCACTTGTTCACTTTTTTAAGTCTTGAATCTGATTTATGATTCGCCCACCTCAGTTTTAGGTTTTTGGTAGACCCAACATAGCATGCTCCCGGATGCAATTTGCATCTGATCAGGTACACTACGTTAGGCGTAGTACAAGTGATATTACCTCGTATTGTCCATTTTCTACCATCCCATACAGATTTAAACGATGTGGTGCTTTTTGAATGTGCACATGTATCACAACGTTTGCTCTGACTGGGGTAAAAACCTTGTTTTTGAATGGGACCATGTTGGACAAGCCTTCTGGGAACTGTAGGTTTGTAGATTTCTCCAATATTGTTGCGTCTGCGATCAGCTGAGATGATCATTTTCTTGGGAAAGATTGAACGATTGTTTTGTTCAGAGTACAAAATGCCAATGTTTTCCTGCATGATTTTAGGTTTTGATGGAAGACGTGGATCATATGTAGTCACCCATGCTAATTTCTTTTTCTTCTTTTGTCTAGTTTGATGAATGACCTTTTTCCTGGTTTTTTCTAGCACCAGTTTTGAGTTCTGTTTGAGTTTTTTCTGCTTTCCAGCCAGACATACAAAAATATGTGGCATGCTCTTTCAATCTTTCTTCAAGAATCTGGTCATCACTGCACAACATGCGTAACCTTGTCTCCACCCCTGATACCAAGCTCTTGAACACTGCAGGAGAATGGCAGCTATTAGGTGGTAAATAGCTGTGGCAGTGTTTACTGAAAACATCAGTTTCTATCTTGCCGTTGATAATTTTCAACCTTAAATCAAGGTATTCTACCTCCTTTCCGTTTGAAACGACCCATTTGATGTCAGGTGGGTGGAGGGATTGTAGGAACTCTTTAAAAGCTACAATGGTACCAGCGTTGGGCAAGATTGTGATGCCATCATCACGGAACCGACTCCAGTCAAGGTACATGAGATCTTTCCGAATTGGAGCCGGTGCCCGTGATGATAAAAGTGGTACGGGGCAGTACTGTACGAGTTGTCGATCTAATTCATTCATACAGACATCGACATACTCACATGCATGACATGGGCCCATGTCAATGTCATGATTCGGCTTAGCTATGATTGTCTCACCTTCACCGGTAGTGTACTGACATGCATTCTCATTGAGTGCGATGTCAAGTGCCTCAAGCACAAGTGTGAGTGTGTGTGTGTGTGTGTGTGTGTGTGTGTGTGTGTGTGTGTGTGTGTGTGTGTGTGTGTGTGTGTGTGTGTGTGTGTGTGTGAGTGTGTGTTTGTGTGTGCGTGTGTGTGGGGGGAGGGGGTGGGGGTGTATGTCTATTTTTTGTCTGTGTATATCTCTGTACCAGTGCGTACGTGTGTGTTTGCATATCTGTGTCTGTGTATCATTCAGACGGTTACCCCACCACTGACGACCCTACGACAACCACCACGACTGTGACATCAACCTTCAGTCCAACATCCACCACCGTTCCGACGACATTCCCATCTACCACCGGTTCGACATCCACTACCACTTTGAGATCCACTACGACAGGAGGCGGACGTGGTATGGACCGTCGTCGTAGGGGGTTATCGAGGTACATTTTGTATTGCAATTTTGTCCTTATTGTAATTATATTAATTATTGCATTATTGACCAAAATATGACATTTTACACAGATCGAGGCTGTCAGTGTTCCTCGGGGTGAACAATGAATGTCGAGATCTGTGTAAAATGTCATATATTGGTCAAAAATACAAATAACATTTATGTATCGATCCATTTTAGTTAGAATTCCTTTTATTTTTTACGATTGAACGCCCACAAAAATGCACTCTTTTGTAGTCTCCGCTAGTCGCCGAAACATGCGTTTTTGTCGTACTCTGACGTCACAGAAGGGAAATCCAATGTCCAATCGATACGTAGAGGTTGCATGCCGAGTCTCAGCAGTAAAGACCTTTTGAACAGACACACATTGACATTTTTATACCGAGTGATGAAATACCGCTGTTTCTCTCGATGAAAATTGATCCTGCATATGGGACAGTACCCAGAAAAACGCCCACCCCCTACTTTTGATCAAAATTGGTGCATGGGCCCTAACACTAAGTAGTTTACGGTATATTTCGTACATTTGAGCGTTGGGAACTTTTCAGTCGCTAATGTTCCGGCTTCTTAATAAGAACAGCATTTAGAGAAAGGAAGGTAAGCCCAAAAGCCCAAGCCAACAGCAAAGAACCAAAAACATGAAATGGAGAGGGAGAGATCAAACCAAATGGTGAGGGGAAATCACTCTGATCAAAGAAAGAAGAAAACTTCGACCAATACTTGTAAAATCCACGGAGAGTCCGTTTGTATCCTGTACGTACTTCTCACAGGTCAGCCGCCTGGAGTACTAACTACTGACCACGGCGTCGCGACTTCAGAGGTAATGTACGTCACGAAAATGACGTCACTGTTTCAACTCGTCTCTATTTCCCTGCGTGTGTATGTCGGCAATTCCGTGAATTCGGCACGACGTGGGTGTGGGTGTGTGTGTGTGTGTGGAGGGGGGTGGGGGTTGGGGGGGGCGTGTGTGTGTGTGTGTGCGTGTGTGTGTGTGTGTGTGTGTGTTTCAGTGTGTGAGTGTGTCCGTCTGATTGTCTGTTTGTTTGGGTATATGATCATATATTCTCTTCGATAACATGTCAGCACAAGAATGAAACAAAAACCAGAGTAAGACAATATGATGATGATGATGATGATGATGATGATGATGATGATGATGATTAATTCAACGGGGGTGAATGTTTAAGGGTATGCCTTTACTCAACAGATACTTATAATGCTATCAAAAAGTAAAACAGACAAGAGAGATAAGAGAGAGAGAGAGAGAGAGAGAGAGAGAGAGAGAGAGAGAGAGAGAGAGAGAGAGAGAGAGAGGGCGAGAAGGAGAGACAGAGGGAGCGAGAGGGAGAGAAAGAGACAGAGAGAGTGACACAAAGACAGAGACAGAGAGAGAGAGTTGAGATCATGGCTTTTGGTGGGTTTTTTCCAGATAGGAACAAGGACCGCCCAATACCACAAAGCAAATTCCGAAGAACAAAACAAAGCTGGAAGGAAAAGCAAACTGGTGTTCAATTAAATATGTTTGTGATAAGACGTACAATGTTCGATTTCTGCCGTACATTTGAGTCCGACAGATGCTGTATTTTTTTTCTAAATTTTAATTGTTTTGATTTACTGTGATTTTGAGGTTCAATATTAGGTTCTGAAAATAAAATATTACAAAATAGGAAAAACTATGTGTGTATGTGTGTGTGTGTGTGTGTGTGTGTGTGTGTGTGTGTGTGTGTGTGTGTGTGTGTGTGTGTTTGTAAGTTTTACTGTCTGTCTTTATGTGTGTATCAACGTTGGCACATGTGTGTGTGTGTGCTTCTCTATATGTGTATGTGTGTATGAGCATGCGCGTGTGTGTATGTGCATGGGTGCGTGTGGGTTTGTGTGTGTATATATATATATGTGTGTGTGTGTGCAGGGGCGGACCTAGGGGGGGGGGGTTCCTGGGTGCCCGGAACCCCCCCCACCCCCCATCCGTTTTTTTTTTTTTTTTACCTTGTTATCTTCCACGAGAGGCCTCCGATTGACCTAAAAAAATAAAATTCCTTCAGCATCTGGGGGGCAAAGCCCCCCAGACCCCCCACCAGGGCTTTGCCCATGGACCCCACCGGGGCCTGAGCGGCCCCTGGACCCCTGCTCCAATTTGGAACCCCCCCCCCCTTATCCACAACTAGGTCCGCCCCTGGTGTGTGAGTATGTGTGTGTCTGTGTGAATGTGCGTGCGTACGTGCGTGCGCGTGCGTGTGTCTGGGTGTGTCTTTGAGTGTGTATCGTAGCGTGTGCGTCTGTCTGTCTCTGGAGGAACTACAGAACACGACCACCTTCGGCTTCGTCTAGACAACTCATCTTCAAGTGTTGCAGTCGACCACCAAGAAGAAGAAGAGTCGGGTCATTTCATTACCTGATCACATGGGGAATTGTATGTTGAATTAAAGTAGCAGGTTGACACAGAAGCCCGTGACGAAATTAATTCTGCACACACTAACCCACACACAGAAACGTACACACACGCGTGCACAAACGTACACACACGTGCGCAAACACACACACACACACACATACACACACACACACACACACACACACATATACACACACACACACACACAAGCGTACACACACAAACACGCACATACACACACACTCACACACACAATTTTGATTTGACAGGTGGTCGTTACAAAATTCTGCATACATAAACTTACGCATACACACACACACACACACACGCGCACACACACACACACACACACACACACACACACACACACACACACACACACACGTAAATAAATAATTACATGGTCACATGTGGCAGACTGATAGAAGAACAATTTATATGGAACACAAAATGCAGTTACTTTACAGGTAAATTGTTAATACAAATTGGGTACTCACTTTTGAAACTTAATTTCAAGCATGAAACAGAAAGAGAAACTTACAAATAACAAGTCGCGTAAGGTGAAAATACAACATGTGGACTGGGTGGCCGAGTGGTAACGTACTTGCGCTCGGAAGCGAGAGGTTGCGAGTTCGACCCTGGGTCAGGGCGTTAGCAATTTTCTCCCCCCTTTCCTAACCTAGGTGGTGGGTTCAAGTGCTAATCTTTTGGATGAGACGAAAAACCGAGGTCCCTTCGTGTACACTACATTGGGGTGTGCACGTTAAAGATCCCACGATTGACAAAAGGGTCTTTCCTGGCAAAATTGTATAGGCATAGATAAAAAATGTCCACCAAAATACCCGTGTGACTTGGAATAATAGGCCGTGAAAAGTAGGCTATGCGCCGAAATGGCTGCGATCTGCTGGCCGATGTGAATGCGTGATGTATTGTGTAAAAAAAAATTCCATCTCACACGGCATAAATAAATCCCTGCGCCTTGAATATGCGCGCGATATAAATTGCATAAAATTAAAAATTAAAAATTAAAATAAATCCCTGCGCTTAGAACTGTACCCACGGAATACGCGCGATATAAGCCTCATATTGGTTGATATTGAACATTTAGTCAAGCTGTCGAACTCACACAATGAAACTAAACGCACTGAATTTGTTTACCAAGTGTATACTCGTAGCATCGTCAGTCCACCGCTCGTGGCAATGGCAGTGACATTGACAAGCGAGATTAGCGCGGTAGTGGTTCTGCTGAGAAGGATAACACGCTTTTCTGTTCCTCTATTCTTTATAACTTTCTGAGCTTGTTTTTAATCCAAACATATGATATCTATATATTTTTGGAATCAGGAACCGAAAAGGAATAAGATAAAATTGTTTTTAAATTCATTTTGGAAATTTAATTTTAATCATAATTTTTATCTTTTTAATTTTCAGAGCTTGTTTTTTTTATCCGAATGTAATATGTTTATATGTTTTTTGAATCAGAAAATGATGAAGAATAAGATAACATTGTTTTTCGATCGTTTTATAACAAAATAATTCTAATTACAATTTTCAGATTTTGAATAACCAAACTCATTAATTAATTTCTAAGCCTCCAAGCTGAAATGCAATACCAACGTCCGGCCTTCGTCAAAGATTGCTTGGCTAAAGTTTCAATCAATTTCATTGAAAAATGAGGGTGTGACAGTGCCGCCTCAACTTTTACAAACAGCCGGATATGATGTCATCAAGGACATTTATCGAAAAAAGGAAAACAAGTCTGGGGATACCATTCCCAGGAACTCTCATGTAACGTTTCATGAAGATCGGTCCAGTACTTTACTCTGAATCGCTCTACACACACAGACACACACACAGACACACACACACACACACACACACACACACACACACACACACACACACACACACACACACACACACAGTGTCTCCATGTTTTCGGCATGTTAATAATAGTCGGGTAGCTGAGTTCAGAAAAGTGCAACATGCTAAACGTTAAGGGTTACAAGCATCCACCTGGTCTCAATGGAGAGTCTGGACGTGGAGTAGTGTAGTCTAGGTAGGTGGACATTCTGAATTTGGTTTGTTTGGCCGCCATGACACTTTTCAAAATGGCCGCCTGAAAATCTTATGCGGGCCATATCTCACGTGTTATATGGACTAAAGTGACAAACTAAAGGGCTATATATATGTATTTTGACATGAAGAATTCAAATATGCAAGAATAAACATGATCTAAGTAGGTGGACATTCTGAATTTGGTTTGTTTGGCCGCCATGACACTTTTCAAAAGGGCCACCTGAAAATCTTATGCGGGCCTTATCTCACGTGTTATATGGACTAAAGTGACAAACTAAAGGGCTATATATATGTATTTTGACATGAAGAATTCAAATATGCAAGAATAAACATGATCTAAGTAGTGCATTGTATGATTACGTCAAAAAATATGTCAGATCGCAGATGATCAAGCGATGGAACACGTCAACAAACAAAACTGGAAAAGTCGCTGGAGGACTTGTTGGCATTACAAAAAAAAAAACACAGCCTGGGACAGGTGGTCTCTGACACTCAGCGCAAGGTCTCAGCTGGCTATGGACACTCAGGCCATGTTTGGCCTGTCTAGTGCTGGTGATGAAGATGACGAGCACGACTGTGCACACAAGGACTTCGGGAAAAAGAGGTTGAAACAGGATCAAGATGATCTACAGAAACTCATCAACTTGTTTCAGACATTCAACCCCTTTGCTCACCCATCACCAGACCTGATTTCACTCACAACTTGTGACGTTGCCAGTGATGTTGTGAAACATGACTTGCTAACAGCAGAGGAAACAGGAAAGTAAGTCATCTCAGAGTTTGTGCAGAAAATATTTGCCCTGAAAGAGACTCTTTTCCATGACAGAATCAAAACCAAGAAACTCTGCACCTTGGAGAGCATGTACACACTTGAAGTCAACACTGGAAAGGAGAAAACTGTTGCCCTCAAAGCCGACAGGGACTTGTTCAGACGTGTGATAACAGCTATGGAAGCAGGACGGGATGTTGACATCAACAAGATGTTGGAACAAGAGCTTTGTGGAGTGCCTTTCTCGCTAGCAACTGCTGACTGCAGATTGCGACTGCCAAGAAACAAAGCTGATCTGGCCAAAATACTTCAGCAAAATTTGCCACAGAATGCTGCTCCAGCTCCAAGCACAACCTGCACCATAGTTGATGGGATGGCGATGATACAAGTCTTGGGGAATCGGATGGGGAGCAAAGACTTTAGGAGAGTGGAGTGACAATGTTGCAGAACACGTTGACAAGTACTTCTCACACTCCTGCACCAGAGTTGACTTAGTCTTTGACAGGTACATCAAACAAACAATCAAATCGACGACTCGAGGCAAGAGAACGGACGGCAAGAAAGGGATAAGAAGGAATGTACTGTCACGCACTCAAGCTCTAGGCAAACGGGACAGATTCATACTATTGGAGGAGAACAAGGCCAGCTTGGCCAACTTCCTTTGCGAAGAGCTGGCAAAGAATTTCAGGAATGAGCCTGGAAAAGAGCTGGTGCTGAGCGGTGGCTTTTCTGATGCCGAAAAGGTGTGGTCGTCATCTGACAGAGATGTCACACATCTGTCATCTGCTGAGCATGAAGAGGCAGATACCAGAATGCTTCTTCATGCCAAAGAAGCAAGAGAACAAGGATATCCACAAGTAGTCATCGTCAGCCGTGACACTGATGTTCTTGTTCTACTTGTCGCTCACCAACCACAGCTCAGTATCTTTGTGTCGATGCAAACAGGAACACCCCGGAAGAAGCACTTTGTGTCTGTGCATCAAATTAACATCACTGACCAACAAAGAGAATCATTGCTGGCATTTCATGCAATCACAGGTTCTGACAGCACCAGCCAGTTTGCTGGCATTGGGAAGAAATCTGCATGGAATGTTTTCCTCGACAATCCCCATCTTCTCCAAAGACTTGGCATGGAAGACTTTCCTGATGAGGAAGTGCTCATGGATGCAAAATCATTTGTCTGCAAACTCTACAACCCGAACACCCAGCACACGTCCACACAGCCGCTGCGATGCGACGTTTTCCACAGCGTGAAGAAAACGCTTGAGAACTCCCCCCCCCCCACACAAGACGCTTTGAACCTACACATCAAGAGATCTCACTACCAGGCACTTGTGTGGAGGCGGGCTCTGGAAACTAAGCCACACCTACCGGCTGTTGTCAACAGTGGATGGAAGCTGGTCACGAAGGAGACTGGCGACGTGATTGAGCCCATCCTGCTGAGTCGTGCACCCACAACTGACACAAGACAACGTTTTCTCGAGCTCATAGATTGTGGCTGCACATCTTGTGCTACAAGACGCTGCAGATGTTGGTCCAGTGGACAGGGATGCACAAGAGCATGCCGATGCAAAGACTGCAGAAACCCACACACTTTGGCAGGGCTACGCAACTAAGCCTTGAAATACCACTTTGTGCCTGAGAAACTATTGTTCTGTTTCCATGGAGGCATGTAGCCTGTCATACTCAGTGATCCAGAAGCGACAAATCGTTTCTTATAATGTTACATACCCATTATTCTGCCATCATTACATGTTCATTGCTAAAAAGGCAAGACCTAACGAGTGTAATGCATAAACGTTTGTGCATCATGTTGTACCATGGTATTTGACATTGTTCTTGTGTATTGAAGAGTCAGAGTTGTTGTGTACTGAAAGTGCATAATTAGCATGATAATTATGCTATATATGACCCTCCACCACGAAATGAGTCGCATGTCACCTTTGCATGATTTTCATATTTTTACAATTTCCTAAAGAGTTTGTTATGCTCTATCCAGTGATGAAAACCGTTTTAGAAAAAAGCGAGAACTGTTTGAGTTATAAGCCTGTGACTAAGGTGACCCTCACACTGTTACCAGACACTCCCCGGACTTATATTAAGCCCAGCGCAGAACCGCGCGAGGTGACATGCGACTCATTTCGTGGTGGAGGGTCACATATAGTATCATTGGTGTTTCAGAAGTATTACAATTTTCAGTTTATATCATCACCCAATGTTTGTATTTTCTTGTCATCATTGATTTCAATTTGTTGTTCTCCAAAGAAATATGGAGTAAACTCTTTGGACGCTGATATGGCATTTTCTAAGATAGCAAATTCAGAAAGATAATACTTACTAAATTCGTACATCGCACAGAGTTATTTTGTCAAATATCTAATTTTTGTAAGAAAATGTGAATGTTAGGGTTATTTTTTGTGCCACCATTGACTTTGTCATCATGCAAAACATAGGAATTGACTCCATGTTTTTGAGTTTATCCCAAATATAAGCTGAGATATGAAGAAAAATGTAGATTGTGGCGGCCATTTTGAAAAGTGTCATGGCGGCCATAATATCCAAATTCAGAATGTCCACCTACTTAGATCATGTTTATTCTTGCATATTTGAATTCTTCACGTCAAAATACATATATGTAGCCCTTTAGTTTGTCACTTTAGTCCATATAACACGTGAGATATGGCCCGCATAAGATTTTCAGGCGGCCATTTTGAAAAGTGTCATGGCGGCCAAACAAACCAAATTCAGAATGTCCACCTACCTAGACTACACTACTCCACGTCCAGACTCTCCATTGAGACCAGGTGGATGCTTGTAACCCTCAACGTTTAGCGTCTCATTTTTTTGGCAAGCTACAGATTTCAGCTACCCGACTATAAATGCGTATCAAAATAATGCTCCTCAACTAAGCATGGTATAACCCTGTCACGTTATAGAAACTGTATATGCTGCGATATATTCTCTCTTTGTTTGTGTATCACACGGACAGATTTGTACTGTCACAGACTCTCCAGTCAGGATACCCCTAAAATTGGTTCAAAAAACGTGCAGGCAGACAGATAGACAGACAGGCAGACAGACAGATGGAAAACGTTTGACACAGACAGAGAGACAGACAGACAGACAGACGAACAGACAGACAGACACAGTTTGACTCAGACTCTGGTGGGTTGGAGCATTGGTTTTTATTTCAATGGAATGCTGATGAAACCGTGAACACATTCTGAGCTTAACAATTATATTAATATAGTATTTCACGTCCGCCAAAACATTAACAAAAACACAAATAGTATCTTGAACAAAAGGAATGCATCTATTCAATTATATTAATTTACGTGTTGTTGTTGTTGTTGTTGAAATACACAGATGCATTTCAGCACTATCTCACACCCCTTGACCGCCACACTACGTATCGGGTACGTACTTAGCTATACACACACAAAACAAGAGGCGAAGCCTTCAAGGCTCACGTAAGAAATAGACAAACAGTAACACAAACTCAATCACTCCGTCACACATACACACCCACACACACAGTAAGCTTAGGTGACACTGTGCAAGAAAGAGAGACACTAGATCTAGATCTGTCTGTCTGCATGTAGCCTACTTTCAGGGACACGACTGCCAAATAGTCTCGGCCCGCTCAAAATAACAATGACCGAGACCACACACACCACGCGAGAGAGAAAGACTACAGGGAGGAATGCCGTCATGATGCATTAATTGACGTCAAACACTTTTGACCGTGACGTAATCTTATGCGAGCTTTATCCATAGTCTTGGATAACCACTCACACATAGACTCGGAAATGTTAAAGTTTCTACCACAGACATACACACGCACAAACACACACACACACGCACACACACACGCACAAACGCACAGACAGACAAAGTTACGATCGCATAGGCTACACTTCGTGAGCCAAAAACGACAATACTCTGACAAGGGAAACTACCACATTCTTTGCCCTTTGAATTTCCACAAAGCGATTGTGTCCCCTGGAGACTATATTTCTCAGCTTTGATGTAATTGTCATCGCTGGTATATAATGATATTTTGTTGAGATTTGTAACTAAATACTTCCGGTAGTGAAGGAGATGCACACTTGTTTTCGATATAAACGTGTTGTACTTTTTTTTTTACATCAGCCAAACCATTTTTGTTGTAAAGCAGATTATGTCTCTTTTTCCTCATCCTTCGCGTCAAATACAACGGACAATCTTTTAGTATTTTCACTCACCGAAACATAGTGCATGTGTAATTCATCAGTTCTAACATGTATCTATTCCGGTTTAAAATACATCTACATTTAGCAAAAAGTTTATTCTTAAGTGGTAGTCAACCAAAGGCTTTAATTCTTAATTACCATTCCAATTCTTGTGAATAATTAATTTGATTTAGTTGAACAAAAGTAATGAAAAAACCCATCGGAACGGTTTCATAAAAAAATGCTTTGGAAACACCATAAACCTCTGAATGTACATTGCATTCCATAACCATTCCTTCAGTGAATACAAAAATAAAATACATATTTGTTTGTTTTTTGTTTTTGATGCATTCACTAACAGTGAAAACAGCCATGGAAGAAAATACGCGATAGTATTTGGGCACACACACACAGACCCACACATATAAAGATAGACACAAGCAGACAGACACAGACACAAAGGCACACACGAACGGATACACTGACACGCATTGCCACAGACGCACGCAAGCACACACACACACACACACATACACACACACACACACACCACACACACACACACACACACCGCACACACACACACACACACAACACACACACACACACGTACACACTCACACACACACATACACACACACACACACACACACACACACACACACACACACACACACACACACACACACGCAATGTGCAATGCGTAAATACACGACAACTATTTGCAACAGTTCCCAGATATCATCTCTGACGTTACAAATAGATGCATTGCTTGGCGTTAAGCATGCTCATTTTCTGAGAAAATTAAAGTTCAAAAAGGTCCCATAACCCAACAAACAAGTACTACGATACAAGTCCACACAGAAGACAATAATCCTCATGGTCCATTCATCAATTTTTCAAAACAATCTCTGTTGCTGCAGTCACTTCTTCGCAAACGGCCGAAGCCTCATATTCATTGGACGAAGACCACTTCACGAAGCTTTGGTACGTTTTGGTAAAAAGACTTGGCGAAGTCCACTTCGAGTTCAATTAAGGACAGTCTTGACACACGCACTTAATTAGACTGCTTTTTTGACACTGCTCCACCTGCCAACTTTGCGTCTGATACTGAAAATGTTTCCTTAAGAAGGACTCTGCATTGACTGAGTTTAACACAAACATGTTTTGGGACTTTTTGTTCTTAGAGATGATCTATCATCTCCCCCTGCCCCCACCCTTCACTCCACTTTCCCGCTCTCCGTTTCTGCGTACCAACAGCTGCCGCGATGGTAAAGAATGTGTAAGTTTCTTTAAACATTTTTACAAATCTCTTCCATACACTCAACCTCGCCAAGCTTTAACACCAACTACCCCCCCCCCCCCCCCCCCCCCCATCTGCGATCATTGACATTGACCTTCGACAAAGGTCAGACATTTACGGACCTCTGTTACCTCGATCACCTCTCCTTAACAACACGATTTCTCATCCCCAAACAGTTATGAACACTGAAGGCGACCTTGACCCCTTGACAAAGGTCAAAGGTCAAAGTAGACCATCTTGCAACCTCACCTCTCCTCAACAACATATTGTTCTTTACCTCCAACCATAAACACTCAAGGTGACCATGACCCTCGACAAAAATCAAAACCTTCGAAACCTCATAACTTCACATCTCCTTAACACCACACACCGGTCATAAACACTCAAAGTGACCTTGACCCTTCGATACAAGTCAAAATCTTAGAAGCCTGGCAACCACACCTCTCCTTAATACCACACTCTTTCCCATCCCCAGCCCCCGGTCATGAACACTCAAGGTGACCTTGACCCTCGGCGAGGGTCAAAGTCCTAGGGTCCTAAGGACCTCCTGGAAGTTGTCCCTGAGCTCAGGCAGATATTTGTCCTTGATGGTGGTGTCCTTGACCCAGTTTTCGCAGCGCATGCCGAAGTCCCGGATGCAGTCGCGGTAGTGGTGGAGGTAAGCGAGGTTTGGGTCGTACTGCTTGGGCAGCCAGTGTTCCTCGTACTGCTTGCTGATGTGGTGGATACCCACCTCGAACACTCGTCTCGGGGCCACCATCACCTTGGTGCGAATCTGCAATAAATCATTAAATCACAATTATTCTTTAAAGTGGTATTGCCCGTAAAATGTGTACGCCAAACAGAAATTAGATGAGAACCAACATGTCGAGGACCAAAAGGTCAAGGCACAACAGGTAGAGGACATTAGGTCGATGGTCAAAACTTCGGGGGTGACAACAGAGAGAGACAGAAACAGAGAGACAAAAAGAAACACAGACAAAAAGACAGAGAAACAGAAAGAGACAGACAGCGAAAGACAGACAGAAAAAGACAGAAAGAGACACACACAGACAGACAGGCAGACAGACAGACACACATACATATAGAGAGTGATAGAGTGAGAGGGGGGGGAGATACAGAGAGAGGCAGAGACAATGACAGAGAGGGACAAAGACATAGACAGAGATACAGACAGACACAGAGGGACACAGAGAATGACGGAGCCAGTCATACCGACCAACAAAGACAGCTAGCCAGCCACCGAAACAACCAAGCAGCAACACAGGGTGCAGAAGCTCAAAGCAGACGACGCTGTCCTCCACACTTAACTACCAACAAAGACAGCCAACCAGCTAGACCGACCAACGAAGACAGCCAACCAGCTAGACCGACCAACAAAGACAGCCAACCAGCTAGACCGACCAACGAAGACAGCCAACCAGCTAGACCGACCAACGAAGACAGCCAACCAGCTAGACCGACCAACGAAGACAATTATCAGCCACCCAAACAACCACCCAGCAAAACGGGGTGCAGTAGCTCAGAGCAGACGACACAGGCCTCAACACTTACCCTGCTGAGCATAGCGGGCCTGGCGGTCAGTGCGACGCTCTGCAGGTCCTCGGGAAAGTGTCCCTCGGTCACTCCAGGGTCGTAGAAGGCTGACTTGAAGGCGTAGCCACACGTGTCGTTGGGAAGGACGGGCGGGAACAGCTCACCTAAAGACCTAAAACGAGTTGAAATAATGATGGAATGCTGTTAAAATGATTAACATTACAGCAGTGACACAACAGAGAGCCCCACCACCACAACTAACATCACCACAACCACCGACCAACCACTTTCATGCACACAAGCAAACACAATAACAAAAAACAACAACAACATTGTAACCGTATTGTTTTCAACCGCTAATAGATCAAATAAGATAACGAACAACTTCTCAATTCAAACCCGAGTAAATGAGTGCAAACATAGCACGTTCATGTCGTCTGGGATCACTGAGACCAATTAGAACTCATCTACTTTATGTAGTGTGTTCCCCTCTATAGTGTCCTACATCCTTTTAAGTAAGATTTTTGTTTGTTTGTTTGTTTGCTTAACGCCCAGCCGACCACGAAGGGCCATATCAGGGCGGTGCTGCTTTGACATTTAACGTGCGCCACACACAAGACAGAAGTCGCAGCACAGGCTTCATGTCTCACCCAGTCACATTATTCTGACACCGGACCAACCAGTCCTAGCACTAACCCCATAATGCCGGACGCCAGGCGGAGCAGCCACTAGATTGCCAATTAATGTTAAAGTCTTAGGTATGACCCGGCCGGGGTTCGAACCCACGACCTCCCGATCACGGGGCGGACGCCTTACCACTAGGCCAACCGTGCCGTTTTTTTAAGTAAGATACACACATACGTTCAGTGTGGACATGATGAGCTTGACCTACAGATAATTAGATTTTAAGAAAAGTAACTAAAGGGACGCTATCTAGTTTAGGTCCGGCTTGAACCAGCCTGAATAGCGCCCCTTGATTCTTCATGTCTCCGCAAGCTATTCGTTGCAGTTTTCAACACCGCACCAAATGTGAGAGACCGATTTGTCGAGTGAGTTCTTTCGTCCCACGATGGGCGGAGGGGGAGGGGGAGGGGAGATGCGGATGAGACGGAATCTATCTTGCCTTATAGTACTTATAAGATTATAAGGCAGGAGAGTTCAGTTGAAAGAGCACTTGACTTGTGATCCATAATTATGTCACGGGTTCGAATTCGGGCCGGAACGGACACGGGTCAGTCTTATGTGAAGACTCGAAAACGGTATTCATGTCCCACCCCCGTATCACCATGGTGGCACGTCAAAGACCTCAGGAATTAGTTCATACGTGCAATTGCCTGCTTACACCTAAACACGCAAATATATGGGTAGCGCGACTCTTGTTGCTGCTAGCTTTCCACTATGAGGAAGCGACCCGAATTTCCTAGAAATGGGACACAATAATATAGTTATGGAAATGGAAACATAACCCAAAACCCAGCCCCCACCCACGCCGTGTCAAGAGTCTGTGACGAAGAGGAATCTACAATGACCAATTCTGAAGTGTTCAGACATTGACCTGCCAGACCCCGGAACAAAACACAGCGAAACAAAATATCGTCAAGACCTACTTGATGCCCTGAGCGTGGGGGACGATCAGCTCATCGATGTCGTGGAATGCAGTGTATGCGGACACTGCCATGGACCGGTAGAGACAGTCGTTGTTGGTGACCAGCTGACCGTGGTACCAGATCTTGGCGGTGTCCATCGTCTTGGGCAGTCGCCATGGCAACAGCGTGACCCAACCCTGCGAGAGAAAAGAGAAAGTAATATGGTGCAGGTCTGTTATCCGGAGAAAGGCGTTATGGTGTGGTTGGCTGATTTGAATCATAAACGCAATGTTTCAATACCAAACAAAAACTCGTACACACACACACACACACACACGCACGCGCACGCACACGCACACACACGCACGCACACTCGCACACTCGCACACACACACACACACACACACACGCACACACACGCACACACACACACACACACACACACACACACACACACACACACACAATCACACCCCTCCGCGATTGATAACCAAGTGGATAAATGTATGAGAAAGACAAGGACTGCGACGTAGCAGGAAGGGATGTACTGTAAAACATACAGAAAAATAATCTAAAGAAAATCTCACCCTATCCTGGTAGAAGCGTAGCACCCGTTTAATGACAGAAGACATCTGGAAGTCGTAGAAGAAGACTTGGTGCACTCCAAGGAGTCTAGTCAGCTCCAGGAACTCGATCAGCCGCTTGGCCAACACAGACCCAAACAACGGGGACACGCACACACTGAAGTTGTACTTGAACCGATGCTTTTCTATGGATACCTGTATAAAATAACAGGAAGGCAGAACGATAGGTTTTGATTCACTGTTTTAGAAATAAAGATCAAGCCAACACAAATTGTTTAAAACGTGACTACTGACGTTTGGTTAAAGCCTCACATTATTTTGGCAAAGTCTACTTCACGAAGCTGGCTGCACGTAGCTTTAAGACTGGCTGCACGCAGCTTTAAGACTGGCTGCACGCAGCTTTAAGACTGGCTGCACGCAGCTTTAAGACTGGCTGTTTTGGTAAACAGACTTCGCGAAGTCGACTTCGGGCTCAGTTAAGGACAGCTTTACGAATTGTACACATATACGGGTATATGTGTCTCAGATACCTGCATAAAACAAGAAGGCGCAACAATCAAAATGAAATAACAGTTGGCTGTTGTTTTCATATTCATTAATGTATTTAAACTTTATGAATATAATAACATAAATAAACTAACCTGGCCGTTCCTGACTTGTTCGGGAGTAACGTGCTGAACAGGCAGGGGGACCTTGACAGCGGCACTGTGGTTGAGGGATAGAGACATGTTGTACGCTCTCCTTGCGACTACTAAAGGCACGGGGCAAGAGTAGATGAAGCCCAAGTATCTCTTTTTGTGGTTCTCACAAAGCTGCAATAGAAAGAAAGTCATGGTGGATTTGTTATTAAAAAGACACACGCTGTAGGCACTATTTGCAAGTTTTTAAGGGACTGTGCAGGAGTAACACACACAGACCCACGCACATACGAACGCACACACAGACACACCAACATAAATACAAACACACACGCGCGCGCTCACGCTCGCACGAACACAAACTCACGCACACACACACGCACGCAGCCACTTCCACACACACACACACACACACACACACACACACACACACACACACACACACACACACATATATATGTATAGGTTACAACACGAGTGGTTTTTTATATGGCTTGTATTTCAGTCAAGACCCAGCGGATGAATATCATCGGGAGACACGAGCCTCTGGCGAGTGGCTCTCGATTGATATTCCCGCTGGGTCTTGACTGAAATACAAGCCATATAAAAAACCACGAGTGTTGTAATCTGTATATCCCATTCTACCATCAAACACAAAGTGTAGACTACTAGCGGCACTGTTGCGATCTGTGCAGGGTAAAACTGTTGCCAGCGAGACTTAGCCCTTTTGCAACCTTAAACTAAGTGACCGTCGCTGAAAAAATAAAACGAATGAGTGCATCGATAAGTACGCAGTAACACTACTTTCAGACCATTTAAAAGCTTTAAGTAAAGGTTCATAAGTTGCAAGAAAGTAATGAAGTCGAATAGAAATTAATTTAGTTGAAGCGCACAATTCTTTTGTTTTGCGTTTCAGGTCGGCAGAACGGGCGAAACGGGTTTGGGACCCATTTGGCTTACTCGATTCAGAATTGATTCCACGTTGTTTTTCTCGAACGTGTGTAATTAGGCTTATTGACAGAGAAGCAAATTTTAGGGAACAAATATGTAGGTTTAGATTTAACCATTTACTCCCTATTTGAAATGTATCTACGTGAAAACTGTTTTGCGAGTGTGTTTGCATGGATGAACTTAAACTGGTATGGGTGTGAGGAAAACGCGACCGACACGTCTGTCACCGCCGATTGATTGCATTTTGAAGGAATATGACTGGATTACGGAAAAATATGTGGACTTACTGCAGAGCCAGGCAAAAGAGTAGACTTGCTCGCAAAACACGTGAAACAGCCGATGTTTGATAGCTGAAGGCGCACACCAAAACACACTACCAACAGATTCTCAAAAGTCGTCTGCTAACGATGCAAGGGGAGGGTACTCGTGTTTTTGTTTTGGTTCGCTAGCATCTGGTTATCTTGTAAGTTGAATGTTCGGTTTTTTCGACCTGCATTGCTTTCATAATGAAAGAAACTTTTGCTTATTGCATCTCATACATCAGATCAGTTCTGAGATTCATTTTTGCGTGCAACTGATATGGTTTTCTGAGCCGTGCAATACGATTTTAGAACTTCATACAAATGTGTCACATTGTTCGGCGCGAGGTCAAAGGTCGGGAGGAAAGTAGTCCTTTGCCCAAATAGGAATCTGCACTATCATATATTTTTTGGAGTCCATGATGTATTTATTGAGCTATAAAAATACAACATATATACCCATACTGAAGTAACAGAGACAAAGAAGGGAGGTCATGGGATATATATATATATATATATATATACACACACACACACACACACACACACACACACACACACACACACACACACACATACACACACACACACACACATATCTACGGAGACAAACGGTATCTTCGCCGTCGACAATTCATTTGGTCAAAATATTGACTGAATCAAACCGGGAAAACTAAAAAGGGAAAAACACAGAGGAAAATGCATTCACTGCATGCAAGTAAATGTTTATTTCTTTAATCTTTGGTCCTGCATTGGTAACAGTTGTCGATATGATCTCAAACTTTTGGCGTTCTGCACATTCGATACTTCTGTGCACTGAAAAAGGCAATTTTGACGTGTCTGCATTACTATCTAATTCAATATCGCAAACAATAGTCTTGGAGAATGCAGAGGGAAGGGTGTATCTGCACCCAAAAATGATTACGAAATGAAGTTAAGTTGCTGATTATTCAATAAAATCAAGTTGATTTGGCATCTGCCGTCAAGTGTTCGTATTTGATTGTCTTTTTTATACGCCTCTAGCTCAACAGTGGTCACAAACAGGCACATGAATGTCACTTTTAGGCACACACAAATGAGAAGACTCGTCATTATGCTTTCAATGGGTTTTTTTGTTTGTTTTTCCTGCCATTTGCATATGTATTGCAATTACCCCGAATGTAAGCTTGAAATTAGTTTTGCCTTGTCCTGAGTAACCATAAAGCATTGAAAAGCATAGCGTTCAAAACGTAACTGCAAAGGTGTCTCACCTCATACTGAGCAGCGTCAACGGTGAAGGAGGAAGCGAAATCGGAAGAATGAAAATGGCACAGCGCTCTTCGGTTTTCCTTTGAAGCACTCAGTATCATAATCACACGAACAAAAGGCTGGAACATTTAAACAAGTAAGACATCAGAATTTAATACAATCCTGTACAGTAAGCTTACACTAGGAATGTTATAGCATGGGGTAACATACGTTCAATACATCTACATAATAATCATAGAATGAAATGTCCATTAAATATATTATACGTTATTTGCGTGTTTGACCAAAATATGACATTTTACACAGATCGAGACAGTCATTGTTCTCCGAGACCGCGCTAGCGGTCGAGGTGAACAATGACTGTCGAGATCTGTGTAAAATGTCATATTTTGGTCAAACACGCAAATAACATTTATGTATCGATCGAATTCCTTTCAGGTACTTATGTCTTTGTTGTTGTTTTGACGATTGAACGAGCACACACACACATGCATGCAATCCACATGTATGCAATCAAACACATAAGCTTCATATTTGGGCGTTTCAGGTTGACCGAAACTTCAAAGGAACTACAAAACACACGTCATGTACTCACTTTGTTGTTGTTTTGACATTGAACAGCACACACACATGCAATCAAACACATGACGTTGTTTTTTTGAGTTCCTTTGAAGTTTCGGTCAACCTGAAAAGCCAAATTATAAAGTTTTGTCGGCCTCTGACGTCACATGACTCAAAGAAGGGAAATCCAATCTCCAATCGATACATAACCATTTATTACCAATTCAGTGCCCCATACAGCAAGGCACCGCCCATCATCTGAGTGTGCACAATGCCGACCCGCTCACTTGAAATCTAAATTATCTAAGTTCGGAAAAATCAAGTGAAATTGCGTCACTTGCTTTATGTCAAATGTATCTTTACGTCATTTCCCATCCGTCTGGAGTCGGTTCTAAATCTGTCGCTCTCTGTTCAACAAGAAAAAGCGATTGTGAGATTGTTGTGTGTCAAATGCATTTGACCTGTGAATATTCATCACGTCAGGTGTGTTACTCTGGCTGACCCAGGTCACGAGAATTCTTTGACTGACAGGCATAATCAGGTAGGAGCGCTCATGTTCCCATTGCGGCTGTTCTGTCTAATTCGCGGGGTCGCTTCGAAATTTCTTGTGGTCGAATTACGGTAATAAAACCGTTATTTCTAATATACTGACTGTTAGCAAATGAGAACAGACATGTATACAACTCTCCTGTGTTCACTTTCAAGTGAATAACTATCGTTCTGATATCATTTTAAAGTGAAGCTAAAGAAACCTGGTATCGGCACTGCTGTGCATCTCCTATGATCTCAATGGTATCAAGGCACGCCTTTGCCGCGACAAGGTTTGCCAATACCGGCACTTGTCTTGTCTAGACAGTGACGTCATTCATAGATGACGCCAATCATAAATGACGTTTGTCAAGGGAACTTATGCTTTCAAGTGTTGCTGCTTCCAGTGACAGGAAGGTATAGAGATTGATCATTGTATACAATCAATTTATCATTGTATACACAAATTACACGAACGTCATCTTGTGAGGGACCAAAAAATATTGAAACTCTCGGATGATTTTTTTGTGTGGTATCAACCTCGACCTACGGTCTCGGTTGATACCACAAAAAAATCATCCTCGAGTTTCAATATTTTTCGGTCCCTCACTCGATGACGTTGTGTAATCTCTATGTCTCACAAACGATATCAGCATTCGCCTAAAAGGCTCATGCTTGATATCTTTTTTCTCGACATATCTGTTATCATTTGCAAACAGTCAGCATATTAGAAATAACTCATAATAGTACAATTTAATGATATAAAAACACATCAGATATGTACACTTATGATTGTAACATCAGATTCTTGATCTTTCATAACAATGAGGCACTTAAAAAGCGTCTCATTTGTCATATAACAGTACGTTTCAGAACTGAGAATTATAACTTCTAAAATATATCTTAAACATAAAGCACACACACACACACACACATACACACACACACACACACACACACACACACACACACACACACACACACACACACACACACACACACACAGAACATGCGCGCACTCGCTCAAGAGAAGACTTAAGCGTTCACCGTGAACATCATGTTCAACAAGCGAAGACTAGTTTTGTACACATGTAGCTAACCTCAGAATAAAGCTTGACTTAGAAGCGAAGACTAGTTTTGTACACATGTAGCTAACCTCAGAATAAAGCTTGACTTAGGGCGCACAGCTTACCCGTTTGAACACAAAACCTTTCAGATAACAGTGTTCTCGTGTGTCAGAACGTGCAATTAGTGCCAAGAAATATTGTCCCCATTTGCAACACTACTTTTTTTGTTCAACTGACTCAGTCCTCAGCAACCAGAACCCACCATACAGCTGGCAATTATCAAATGCATCTACATAAAACATATAACATTTATACAAATTTTACACAGGCAGCATTTGAAATAGGCAAGCCCCTGCCTCATTTTGGAAGCCCGTCCCTATCATACACTAGTCTAGCCCTACTTTGGGTGTGCTTAGAAAGCCGCCCTTCAGAAATGGCCACTACATATTAAGCGATATATACAATCAGGGGATATTTACAGTATTCATAGGTCATTGCATCTCGTCATTGCCTCTCATTGAAGCTCAAGCTTGATGTATTCCCAAAGGAGAACTGAAGATAGTATATGTTTATGTAAGACATGCCCGTCAGCCGATATAACAATATAAACGATTTCAAACGCATTTTGTCAGCAAATAATTTCTTAACAAGGTCCTTTATGTCGTATCCAAACACAGAACGCGTGTGAATTGTGTAAAACTAAATACCCGGAAGTATCTGTAAACTGTTCACTGAAGGATTTAAAACAAGTTCCTTGTATGTGAAACTCAGATATGTCCAGAATGAATAATGAACAAATAATGAAAGGAATGCAATGCAGGTCAAACATGGCAAATTCCATGCATAAAAACTATGAGCAATTGCTTACGACATACGCTTCGGAGTATACAAAGCAAGCAATGAAACAGAGAAACCAGAATAAAAAACCATATTCATCAATCTCTTTATGGAAGTGTTTTCAAAACAAGCGTCACACAATAATACGTATATACTAACCATAGTGTTATACGGTCTGTAAAACATGTTTTATGAATACGACAATTTTTGCTGGCGCAATCTGACTGGAGGTTATGGTTATGTTAAGCTTGGTCCCCTGGAAGTTTTGGAGTTATTATTTTTTTTTTAATAAAACTATAGCTTCAACCAAGAAAGCGTTTTTGTGTGTGTGTGTCTAACGACAGTGCTGAAACCTATGGTTCTTCTGATTGCTCAGGTGAGTCAAAAAAGCCACACCTTTAATTGTTCAGCTTCTTACTGAAAAAAACCTCACTCAGAAGTCGATCAAAGGTACAGTACGTCACAGATGTCACCAACTGATATTTACACACTTTTGACAAACAAATACGTCGGTCTCAGCAGTGTTCCGTGTTCGTATTTTTCTTTAAGCATCGAAAAAGGCAAAGAAACAAGAAAGAAAACAACAACAATAATTACGTGCATGAGCGACAGTTGATGATCTTTTCAGAACACAAAAAAACAAACGACAGGTTCCCCACACATGGGACACACTCGAACAAATCTCGCGCAGTGCCTGCACACCACCTGATGCAGGCAGTTGTGCAGCCTTGTGTTCACTGCGTGTCTTCCGCACATCACGCAGAGTCCATGCCCAGGAGCTGCACACACAAAACATATCTATTTTAGTTGCACAAATCCGGGAACAGACTACTTCCAATTCAGTAGGGGGGCGACTATCTTCAACCCGGCGGGTCCCCAGGTGGCGAATAGGAGAACGGCCCCCAGATATGGGGGCCAGCTGTGAATATAGAATAAGCAGTCCCGGATCAACTAGTGGTGTACCAGGACGGGGTGGGTTGGCAGATGGCACTAACTACCCTATAAATGCCCTACGTGTCCGATGACTGTTACACCATGCGAGTAAGAGCCGCATTAAAAGCTCTAGCCCCGGGGTGGGACCCCCGGTAAGAAATCCCCCATGTGTTCCCAGGGTTAGGTTTTTGAGCCAGGAACTAAGGGCGGGGTAACCCTGAAAGAAACCTAAGGGCTGAAGTCGGAGGACCTGGGCCAACAGGCGCACCTTAACCAACCACAGATCCACGCAAATCGCAAAAATGAAATGAAGCGAACGACAAGAAGAAGTTTCAAGAATATAATAGGTTTAAAAAAATATTTAATTGAAAAAATATATTCGGTTTAAAAATTATTGAGTTTTTCCTGGGGTAGCCTCCCTTGCTCCTCTGTCCATGTCATCTGTGGGTTGTGCAGTGTCGTTGTTCTGTCAGTGATTCTTCTTTCTTTCTCTTCGGTCGTCTTTCTTCTTATTTACTGTGTAACTCTTGTGCCTGATGGAGAACCCAGTGTTCGAAACGTCGCCTGTGTTTGTTTCGCTTTCGTCATTCCAACGTGAGCACAATGCTTTTTGGTATTTTTATTATTAAGTTGAAAAATATGTTCGGTTTCAAATATATTGAGTTGAACAAATGTATTCCGTTTAAAAATATCAATTTGCACAAATATATTCAAAAGTATTTAGTTTAACAATATATTCGATAACATCACCGAAAACATTGCATG
>NC_090247.1:63113983-63163983 GCF_037325665.1 Littorina saxatilis
AGGAAAGGTGGACAAGTATGTTTTCAACCTAGCTGACACAGAGTGTTTTGAAAGCTGTCAGGGGCACTTTCCTTCTAGATTCCATGAACGCCTGCTGACAAAAATAAATGTTAAATACAGTATACATCGGAATAAGTTATACGCTTGAACACCTGTTCGTTATTTTATCACGTACATCAGCTTTGAACAATGATTAAAATCATTACATAACGTCACGTGTAAAAAAACCCAAATAATAGCACCACCACTTTTTTGCTCAATAAATACCTGCGTTCATATAGTTGCCGCCGTCTTCCTACAAACACACACAAAAAAGAAAAAAAATATAAAGCAAAAGATAAACAACAATGTTGAACAACAATATAATGACATACGGACGCATTCATTAAATATTCGAGGAAGGGATTATGCATGAATCCTCCTCTTCCTCCTCCTCCTCATCATCAGAAGCACCACGCATCGCCACCACCAAGACAACCATTATGACCGGTAAAGAAAAGGTCAAAACAATTATTCAACCCAATAGGAAGGTTTCTGCCAGTTATCTCTTTGAGGTTGTGGGTGCTTACAGAGTATCGTGCCCCTTGCGGGGGCATCAAACATCGAGGTCACAAGGAGGGTCAAGGGGAAGGTCGGCTGGGCGGACAGGAGACTATTTTATCATCGTAATCAGCAGCAACAGCCATCAACACCATCCCTACCCCCACAACCATCATCGTCAGAGATTCAATGAATAAATAATACTTACACAGCATTCTGTGGGAAAAGGCACTGCAAGCGCAGGGAGGCCTACGATAATAAGAAAAGTAAAGACATGAGTTCAACTATTTCCTCTGTACGGGCAAATATCCAATTGTGACCCTCCACCACGGAATGAGTCGCATGTCACCTTTGCATGATTTTCATATTTTTACATTTTCGTAGAGTTTTTTTTATTCTCTATCCAGTGGTGAAAACCGTTTTTAGAAAAGAGTGAACACTTTTCGAGTTATACGCCTGTGACTATGGTGACCCTCACACTGTTACTAGACACCCCCCGGACTTATATTATGCCTAGCGCAGAACCGCGTGAGGTGACATGCGACTCATTTCGTGGTGGAGGGTCACAAATATACAATTCATATAAGATGAATGGAACTTATCTGATACTGTTCTTCGTCCGACCGCTGGCAAGGCGGTGCAGTATTGGGTCGATGTACTTGTGAATGTTTTGATTTGTCAATAATTAAACGTTCCGATAATCAATATAAACTTGTTTTTTTTTCTTAACATATACAAAATCAAGAAACAACATTCAAAATATAGACAGGCAGACACACAGACAGACAGATTGAGAAGCAAATGAATTCCTCAGCGCACCGATACATACCTATGTTCGCCCGCAGGTGAATCGGTGAGCACTGGAGACAGCAACAAGGATGTGCAGTATACACAATACCACGATTTGGAAGTCGACGTTCACCGAGGGGTCCACGCTCTACGCGATCCACACAGATGACAGCTCCCCCAGGCTCCCCTTCTCCCACGGCTGTCCCCTGACGATCTGTTTGTCGGCGAGAAGGAGAGGGAATTCCAAGATATGGAAGCTGATGTTCGTCACGGGCTTCAGGCTCAACCGGATCTACAGAAAAGACAGCTCTCCTAGGATCACACTCTCTCTCAGCTGTCCCCTGACGATCTGGTTGCCGCGGTTGTGGCGGTGTAGACGGCCTTGCTCCATCTTCAAGGTGGCCTCTGTCTTCGTCTTGAGGGCCTTCTATGACTTCATCGTCCAATGCTGGATTTGGTGAGTATGGAGAGTTTTTCCCGAGCACGGGACAAGCGACGATGCATGTTTGAAATGCTGAACGCAAGTGCAAATGGGGGTATAAAATAGAATCAATCGCATTTTTGTCCCTTGGACCCTTGACAGCATATGGCAGTGTCTTAAACCAGGGGAGAAACTCCTCAAATAGCGTGATGCTTGAAGGTCTTCGCTCGTCAAAGCTAAAAAGGTCCTCGGGCAGAAAATGCTCTTTAGTATTCGCTTTTCTCGCCAGCATTTCGAGGTCTGACTGCTCACGCGAGCTTGACTGGCTTACTGGGTTACTGTTTCTGTGTAGGTCAATCCCTTGCATATTTTGTTTGAAAGGAAAACGATGATCAGAGAAGCCAATGCCTGACTCAGAAATGTTCCAAAGAAAGTGGTAATCTCTTATGTTTTCTGTGCCGTCATCTTGCCAGTTGACCATGCCGGGCTTTCTATATTGTCTCTCTTCTTCAAGGACAATGAAAGGTACGTCAGAACTGTCCTCAGGCAATTGATAGTTCTTGCGTTGTTCTTTTTTCTCCGCAAGTGAGCTTTGTTGATCTCCACAATCATAAAGCTTGATTACCTTACACTCAGACCCTTTACTAAGCTGCGAAGTGTAATAGTCGTTGTGCACTTTCTGCAATTCGCCGTCGGATTCAAAAAGGTAGTTGTTCTGTGTTTGCATTATCTGAGATTGCCCAGGCCTCTCATGCGTCACATGACTACGAACGGAACATGGCATTATTTCTCTGTGATGCTGTCTCGCCGTCCTACGATGGGTTGCTTTCCCATTAGATGTGTCTGTGATAAAGGGACTATTTCTGCTACTGGGGCTTGGCGGGTCTGTGAGTAATCCGTGTCTGACAGCTGATAGGTCTTCAAGATCGTCCTCACTTTTCAGGTAGTTATTGGAACAATTGTTGAAGTTTCTGTCATTCAAATCCATGACTCGAGATGCGGGGGCAGTTGTATTGCTTGGGACACTCACAGCGCCGAAGGAAGCAGGCATATCATGTGTCCTGTTCTTGTCATTTCCCTCCTGGAAATCTGCACTGGAATTATCACCAAGCTCGAACATTCGTGGATGAACAATTGCATAATGTTTGTCGCACTCAGGTTTATCGCTTTCAGCTGTGAGGACTTCAGCTGACTTTTCCTTGACCTCTGCGTCGAGTACAAACCCGGCCGGGTTGTCTTGATGCTTTCGCTCCTGGTGGCCATCTGACACGTGTTCGCTTTCATCATGGTTGTAACTGGTCTCGAGGTTAAGTTCTGACATACTTCCAGTAAGTCCAACAGAAACGACGACATTGTTGATGGCAGAATGTTCTGTTTCTGATGTTTTCTCATTATCTCCTTGATGTTGGTCCATGTTGGAAATATCTGAGTCAGAACTGCGACGGTAACTCGGAGTCTCAACGTCTTCAATTGAGACAAAGCCATGTCCATGTTCAGCGGGACCACCGTCTTCCTTCTCGTTCAGCGCTGGTGTTGGATTGTTTGGCAGCACACTTTGTGCATTCATGTCAAGGGTATTAGCATCAGTCTGCGCTGCCGTGTAATCATCATATTCTGTGAAACCAACTATGTCATCGTCTGGATTCTTCTGCGAATCAGTGGAATCGTTTCCTTGAGTATCACTGGCAAGCAGACCATCCGCATTAAGGAAACCTGGATGGTCTATCGGCAAAGTATCTCTACAAGACACAGTCTTGTAGGAAAAATCTTTTGACTCGGGGATATTGGCTGAGGTTGGTGGGGCGGAAAATGTCCTGTCATCCCAGTCTGTGCTTGCAAGACAGGCGACGTCTGGAACTATTGATGCATTCCCAATGTCCTCCGTGGTGTTGTCATTACTGGCTGAATCCTCTTCATGTGCATTAAGTTGATCTTGATTGAGAATTCTAGCAAGTGTCTGGCCCGTTTGTCGAATGTAAAACGTGCCACCGTTTTTTTTGCAACTGCCTTCCCCGTTCCGGTCGTTTGCGTATGTGTGATTTTCATCTGGGACTTTCAAGACGTGTGCTTCCTTTTCAGACTTGCGGGTGTATTCTTTGTAACCGGTCTCAGAATCAATTTCTGATATGCTTCCTTGATTCCAAGGAACGATTGGTTCACGTGTCGCCCGCTGTCCTTGTTCCAGGGTTTTGTCATGGTCAGTATGCTGAGGTGCAATCTCATCACTCTGGAATGAAACATCTTCTTTTCCTAGCTGGTGGACACAGCTGTCCGTTTCCTGGCGTGTTCTGGTTGTTCTCGAACTTGCTGACTTAGTACTTGGTTTTTTGTTGCTCTGTTTCAGTAACATATATTTCTCCTCTTCATCATTCTGATGACGGAACAAATTGTCCTCTTCATTTTCTCTTTCAGTGATAAAGAGTCGGCTCCCACACAGTTCGTCCTCTCCTTCTTGTTTGATTTGTGTCCTTGCTGCAAACGACTGTAGAATATCATGTCCGTCGTGGGTGACAATATTTGACGCCGAACCTTCATTTGAACATTCAATCAGCGTTTTGGATGTTCTGTGACGTTTAGCATAAAATCCTTCTCTGAACTCGGTGTCAGCTCTTGACGCAGTGCATGCAATCTCTTCTTTCAACGTCTTGTTGTCAGTAATCATGCGAACATTTTTTTCAAAACATAAGTACTTTTTTTCTGTTGCACGTGGAGATTCTTCGTATCCGAAGATTGGGCTTCCTTTGTTTATTTCTGAGCAAGATCTGTTTCCAGTAGACGGTGCTTTGTCTTTGTTCAACCCTTGTAAATGTGTTGCGCTGTCACCACGAAGACATTGAGGCTCCCGGTTTGGAAATTCTTTGCCATCCTTAAAGGACCATGATCCTGTATTCAGGTATTTGTCTGCTTTCCTTTTACATGGTACAGATGGCTTTTCTTCTTCTTGTAATCTCTTTGACGTTGACAACTCTGCAGCTTTAGTCTGATGCCTGTTTGTGTTTGTTTCTTCCGCAGGGGGTTTCAACTCCTCCGGAATGACACCTGGACTGTACTCGGAATAGTGCTTGGGGTCAGGCATGTCCTTTTGTGTAAGCTGAGTGTCCAAGTTTCCAAACTGTTGTGTTCCCTGATCCGGAACGCTATTTTTAAAATGGTTATCTGGTTTCTTAAGTAAATGGTAAAATTCTTCTCGAGGCTGCGTCTTTCCATTGTTGGAAGTTATCGGAGCTATGCGGCTCGAAAGACTGTCGGATTTTGCATGAGATTGTTCATCAGCACCAACTTCTTCTTTTTGCTCAGACGTCTCCAAAGGTTTGAGACCACATTTGTTTTCTAAATCTACACAAGAAAAATCATAGGGGAAAGGCTCAAGTCGTTCAGACATAACTGTAGGATCGTCTTCCTCGTGGCGACCTTCGTCTAACCCCTTGGTGTCCAGACATGGAGCCGTCCTTACTATACCGTCCTCTTCGCCATTCTCCAGACGATAACCTCCAGGAGAGTTGTTAGCCATTTTTTTCTTCGTCCAATTTTCTTCCGTCTTGCGCTTACCCCTGCCTACATTTCAGCTAAAAGTACTCTCGTGTAATCTCCAGATCAGTTTTTGAACGAAGTATTCCTCAGGAAGAGTGACACATAGTCAAAATGTATTATTTGCACAAAGTCATTGTTCACGTTTTTTACAAGGCACAAACTTCAGTTTTTTTGCATAGAGAAACAGGTTGTTTTCCATAACTGCTGTCTCATTTACCTGTGGAGAAAAACAAAATTTAAATGAGAAATATGGTCACTCATTTTTAACGGTTTGGTTTAAATGAATTTTTGATTTAGAACAAGAACAAGAACAAGAACATCATTTATTCTTCAGGCCTCTAGCCCCTAGAATAGGGTCGTTACAAACAAAAATACAAGTCAAAAGTACATACAGCGGCAAAGCAACACGAAGATACAAAACTAAACACATACAGCGGCAAAGCAACAAAGATACAAAACTAAACGTACACGGTAAAGTAATACAGTCACAATCAGTCGTCTTGAGCTATGTTTTCAGTAAACTCCAGGCGAGTTTTTAGAGCAATAAACAAGTAAATGCTTAATCTACGAATATCAGATGATGAGCCGTTGCGGAGAATATTCACAAAATTTAATGAGTTATATCTTGTATTTAGAAACTTAGCCCTGGCGTTTGCATACAATGGACAATCAAATACAAAGTGCTTTTCGTCTTCCACAACATCACAGAGCTTGCATAAAATATTCCTGTCCCTTCCAAATGTTCTTCTAAAACACGAAGCTCCAATAGGCAACACACCCAGACGCAATTTGGTCAAACAATCGCGGAAACATTTTTTGTCAATGAAATCAAAGTACTTCTCCCTTTCAAAAACTGTTTTGAATAATCGGTAGTTTTGATAAATGTCATTACTTATAATGGAACCATTCCATTCCTGCAAATACATATCAGCCATTCTCTGTTTAAATAAAGAAATAAATGTTTTTTCACACCCCACCCCTTGTTGCAACCAAACATATCCAAACCCCGTGCTAAACAATGTATTCTTTACATGTGTTGCCCAGCATGTTTTACCTCGCTCGTCCAGGTTTTTTAACATTAAGTATGCCTGTCTGGGAATTCTGGATATATCTAGTGTCAACAGCTTCAGCCAATATTTTATGCACCTTACTGCACTGTTGATGTACAGAGGGTAGCGTCCCAGTTCTCCATACACAAACTTGTTGGATACTTTAAGAGGAACACTTAAGAACCTTTTGCATGCAAGTGTGTGAACCTTTTCTATATTGTCTAATCTTTGGAGACCCCACATTTCGGAAGAGTACATTAATATGGATTGTACCTGGGAATCGAAAATTTTGAAAAAACAACTTTTGGAGATATCATTCAGTTTTCTAACGTGTCTAATACAGTCAATGCATGCTCGCCTCCCTTTCACCGCTAAAAAATCAACTCCCCTTTTCAAACTCATTTTTGTAGTAAACACAAAACCTAAATAATTATATTCATTAACAACATCAAGCAATTTTCCATTCAAATACCATTTTTCATTCTTACCCAAAAACCCCCCTTTTCTAAATACCATACATTTGGTTTTATCAATGTTAATGTTTAGGTACAGTCTTTTACATGCATCGTTTAAAACATTAATCTGCCTTTGTAATCCCAGTGCTGTGTCAGAGAGGAGAGCTAGGTCGTCCGCAAAAAGTAAAATAAATAATTCGACAAGGCCGGGCAAAAACTGAATGCCATGCATTCCACCGTTTTCCACAGAGTTAGCTATCTCGTTAATAAAAAGGGAAACAATTTGTGGACTTAAAATACAACCTTGACGGACCCCAACTGGACACTCAAAAAAATCAGTCATTCTGTCTTCAATCCTCACACATGACAAAACATTTTGATAAATGGCAACTATTGCTTTCATAAATTTTCCATTCATACCATACTGCATCAAACTGTCAAACAGTGGTTCTCTTTGAACAGAATCAAATGCCTGGCGTAGATCCACAAAACATACATATAATTTACATCCTCTCTTTGCAAAACATTTATCAACAACAGCCTTTAATGTAAAGATATGATCCACGGTGGAATAACCACGCCTAAAACCAGCCTGAGATTCTGTTAGTTTTTTATGTTCTTCCGTCCATTTCACTAATCTCTTATTCAAAACAAAAGTATAATATTTACTGACTAAACTAAGTAATGAAACCCCGCGATAATTCGCAGTTAACTTGGGATCACCCTTTTTAAAGATTGGAACAATAATAGCTTTTGCCCATTCATCCGGATAAATGCCCTGGTCAAACAGGATATTAAATAATTTTGTGAGGAAGTGGACAGCAGTATCAGCAACTAACTTTAACATTTCCGCTAGAACTTCGTCGCTACCACATGCTTTTCCTTTTTTCAAATTTCTAATGGCTTCTAAAACCTCAGATTCTGTAATTACTGCATTCAAGTCGGCACATATATCATCGGTTACTTCCCTTGCACCAGCCTGCCCACCCTCTCCCTCTCTCTCCGCTTGCCTTACAACGTCAACATTAAATAGCTGCTGAAAATGTTCAAACCACTGTGCATCAGTAACCTCCTTAGAAATCCCTGACTTTTTTCTTCCCGATAACTGCTTTACTTCCTTCCAAAATAATTTCCCATCTTTTCCCAAAGAAGCCAGATGTAAAGCTTTATTACGGCTATAGCTTATTTTCTTTGTTTTGGTTAACGTCTTATACTGTTTCCGTGCTTGTACATAAAGTTCGCGGTCTTTCTCATACACTCACTCGCTGACAACAATGCATCAGTAAACAATTTCAATGCTTCATTTACATCATAGTCTACAACAATAAAAGCTTGTTCACACAAATCATGTAAATCATCTCTATACCAAGTTTCCAAGAAGCTCTGATCTTTAGACTGGTCCCAGCACATTTTAGAAATCCATTTTGGTTTGCTTGCCTGAACTTTGTCAGAAAAATCAATATTGTTTAGGCAACTCAACACTAATGAAACAGGAAAATGTGACGAATCAACAGAAGACATGACACGTAACGAGCGAATAAAATCTGAAGTACAAATATCAATAGAAATAATGAAGTAGTCAATGGTACTACCACCTGATGTAGACACAAAAGTTAAAGAATCATCACAATCAAATTGCCGTAAGCCATTCATTATAATACAACCAAACATAGAACACATATCAAGCAGCTCTTTACCAAACGCGTTTGTTTCTTTATCATCAGAAATCCTTGCACACATTTCATAATCTGAATCTCTAAAACACACTTTATTCCAATCCTCATCAAAACTATCATCAGGCACAGCATTATTCGAACTTGTTCTAGCATTCAAATCTCCACACACAATCAAAGAGAAATCCTCATGAATAGATTCAAACAAATCAACAATGCATTGTTCTAGAATTTTAATACCATAGCCATATTCAGAAACATCCCAAAATTTCCTGTCATATGGGTGTAAATACATGCAAATCAAAAACACATTCTTATCTAAACCGAACAACGTTTTATTTATTTCCAGTACAACCGTGTGTTTATATTTAACATCAATGCGTTTCACTAGCTGTGACAATCGTTTTTTAACAAAAACCATCACACCACCCGAACATCTTGCTCTCTGCGATAATCTGACAGCCTTAGAAACATGCACATCATAGTCTTTGAACACAGGGTACTCTCGATTATCAAAATCAACAAAGGTTTCATTCAATGAAAAAATGTCAAAACTTAGCAAACAGTCAATCACATCCTTTATATCAAGTTTTTGTAACCAACCGTCACAATTCCAAGTACAAATGCGAATAGAACTTGGGCCTTGGCCACACCCCTATCTGTTTGTGCTTGTGGAGCCACCCCTACCTCTACCCCCTCTTGCACCTGTCCCAGGAGTTTTCCCACCTCTGACCTGCTGCTGAGTTTGCCCTCTACCCTGGGCGGTGTTTCCCTGTTGTAGGCCTAGTGCCGAGTTTATTTTTGGCTGCGTGTTGTCATTCTGATTGGCCCTAGACCCCGAGCGCTGACGTAGCTGCATGGGACTTTTGTTCATGACGCGCAAAGGAATGTGGCTGTCGCGGCGTGCACGTGTCTCCGATGACGACGTGTCAGGGTCTCCCTGTGACGGTGGAAACTCCATGCCTTTGCCAAAAGCGAACTGAGACCCTTCGTCGTCATTGGGTTGATGCCGATCGAGTGGGGGGAAGTCTGCAGAGGGGTTGCCAAAGGGGTCGTAACCCCAGTCATACATCGATCTTTGTGTGTTTTCATCCTCACCTCCCTCCGCACCCCCGCCAATTACCTCTCTTCATGAACATCATCCCCTCTAATTGGCTTGCCTCTCTGGGGTGCCCCCTCCCACTCCTTCAGCTTGACCACTAGTTCTCTCTCAAGATCGTAAGTGTACACGCCCTCAGAGGAAACGAGTTTGTCAAAACGCATTTTGGGGTATTTCCCCGCTTCGTACAACTCTGTTTGCTTGGTGCTCAGGCCCTTTCTTTTCGCCCTAACTTGCGCAGAGAAGTCCTCCCTAACAGTTACATTCTTAAAGTCCTCTGTGCGTTTCAGATTGCGTGATTTGCTAAGAATGAGACTTTTTTGTTTGTAGGACAACAATTTGACCACAATCGCGTTACCTTTTATACGATGCGCTCTCTCGATGTCAACAAACTCATTGATACCCATCCCTTCGCTGATCACCTCCCTCACACTCTCTTCACAGTCCCCCCAACTTTCATTGTCAAGGTCTTTACGCACACCGAAGAACAGCAAGTTGTTTCTGCGACTGTGATTCTCGAGAGAGTCACATTTCAGTGAAAGTTCGTTGATCATACCTTTAAGGTCTTTGTTTTCTTTCTGCAGGTTGGAACACTGATTCTGTAGTTTATCAGTCCTAGCCTTAAGTTGTGACGACAGAGACTCCTTCAGATCATTCATGTCTGTCTTCATGTCTTTCTTCAAGCTGTCCATAGCCGCGTTCTGTGATTCAACGATCTCCTGTTTTGTAGTGTTGTGCATCTGCTGCAGTCGTTGAAAAAGGGCATCCATCATGGCACTGGAATCAGGCGGGATAGGCACCGACTGTGACGTCATCGACATTGGACTGCCACGCCCCTCGCTGTTGTTTGCCGATTTTGCAGGAGAGCTTGGATTGGGCCCAGGATTCTGCTCGATATCGCCCCCCAGCAAGAGAAGAGCAGCCACGAAGACGATCATGCCACAGGCACTGTTGATGAGTAATAGACCGTGTACAGTCACTCTGATGATGATGCGGACTCTGGCACTGGACCACTCATTTCTCCTGTCCCTCATGTATGACATCACTGCCACCATGTACGCGGGACTGTCATTGGGGTTGCCCCCTACGTCATCACAAACCAGTTGCAGGAATGTCAGAGTGAAAAACAGCGATAGCACAAGTCCACCAGCTTTGATCCCCTGGTACATACGGCGCCTACTGTAGCTCTCAGCTTTCTTATACAGCAGTGAGATCAGAGTCCATGTCCATACACCGGTTTTCACACGGTGACTAATAGCACACGAAGGCATTGTTGACAAGGCCTAACTGGTCACAACAAGTTTACAAGGTCATGCTCTTGATTGCCGATGTTGAAATGAATATGGGTCACAGACTGATGCACGCTCACAGCGGGTGCGGGTACGGTTACACGGGTGCACAGATACACAAATACTGGAAAATGACGGATGAGCTGAACTCCAACTGGGTTTGAAACTGTAGGCCTATTTTGATGCACAGTATCACACAGAAAATGTCCAAATTTCTCGACTTCGCCACTATCATGAAACGAACTGATAACTTCTTCAGATGCCAGGATCACTTAGAATGCCACTGTTATAAATTTGGCCACCGAGAGTCACTTGAAACTATCAAATTGTCTGGAAAACATCGCAGCCCCCTCAGAGCAGTGCTTGCTCGCCGCCATGTTGCACGTGACCCCCGAATTTTTGATTTAGAAACATCGAGTGTAACTCTAATTATTATTTCAGCCCCTTAGTGTTTCACTTCAAACGCGAGATTGTCAGCCTAAAATTAGTAGTTTTTAAACGTTAATTCGTCAAAATAAACAGAATTGCAGCAGAGACTAGAAAACCTAGAGTAAGATATTAATAAAAATGCACTCACCATGTACAGACACGAACATAAAGACATACAAACATTAACCCGCTTCGACTACTTTTGACTGAACAAGATATTAGTCAATACAGGTTCATATTTTATTATGTTCGTGTTTGTATCTGGTGTGTTCATTTTCATTGTTATCTTGAACTGCAACAGTTGAGCAAATACCCCAATACACATGTAGCAATGTCTACCCATCTGAACGTCATGTATTTCCCTATTCCAAGCCTTTGGAAAAAGCGTGTTGACTTTTACTGGCCGTACCTAACCTAACAAGCCAGACTGGTAGAACCACTGACAAAAAGAGCCAATGGCTTTCTCATATTGGTAACTAATTAGTTCTACTTATGTAGTGCTTTTGTCTCGTTTCATTTCGGGTGACTAATATCTTACGTTTGTTCATGCGCATATACGGTACGTATAAGCACTTTCTCTTCACTAAACCAGACATATCAAAAGGTAAAAGTTTAAATGGGATATGCCCACGTATGTCGTAGTGTCGACCCGTCCCCAAATGATCTGAATCGTTGTGAAAGCCAAGACGTTTGTGATCAAGGATTGGCTTGTTGGTTGTTGTTTTTCAATGTCCCTTCATTGCCTATTTGGCTGTTCGGGACCGAGTCAATGTTGTTTCCTATCTCAGTTTGTTATGATAGTCTCCGTGTTTGAAACCACTTGCATTCAGGTCTAACAAAGTAAAGTGAAGAGGTTCAAACAATTTGTTGTTTGTTATTCAAGCGTGTTACTTCAAATCTTGCGCGAGAAGAATCACATAACGTAGAACCCTAGCTGTTTCAGGGGAAGAATTCAAATATACCGAACGTCGTTTTCTGTTCCCAAAATCGTGCTCTCTTCATTATCAGTTTTACATCTCGACTACGGATGTGCACCTGGGTTTTAGTTTCTTGATTCATCGTTTCCTTTCTCAGATTATGAACCTCACATTTACTTAATAGGCCTACATGCCTAAAAAGTGTAAGGCCAGTTCAGTGCCTGGTGTTCACTTGTAGCAAGCACATAATGCCAGTGATACTACAGACACTCGATCGCTCCTATGAGGAGAAGAAATGAAGAAGAAAAAATCTACCGGACAGTTCAGGAAATTTCTAGAAGCAAAGGGAGGTAACTCTTACTTTGTTATACTTTGAAGGGAGGTATCTCTTCTCATGCAGGCACGCCTGATCAGTCTTTACAGAATATATAGAGTCGATGTTAGACCTGGTTTTCAAGTATATCTAGAATTTTCCTAAGGAAGGGAGATAACTCAAGTCAAAGTTATTTTTCAGCAAAAAGATTGTGTTGATGGTAATGATTTCACACTGTCTCCCAGCCTTAATCCTAATGTATGAGCTCACACGTTCAGCTATTCTTATTCTCATTCGAATAAGATTCTAGAGGTTTCTGAGAGAGAGGGGAGATCAGAAACACCCGGGCGAAGCCTGACTGGTAGTTAACAACAATTCTAGGCAGCTTTTATGAAGGGATCAAGAAGAAAAGTTGTTAGAACGAGTAGTACTATCTTATGTTAAAATCACTTGTTTCCAGCTTTCGCAGTTTAAGCCCTGTACAGTACACGCAAATCAAGAGAAAAAACGCTCACATTTATACCTGAAAAGAGCCCCATGCTCAATGTCACATTTTAATATAATCGTTTAAACTCTCGTGCTTCTCAAAACCGTCACGCTCATAGGACAGTGCCTGGCCGAGGAATGCAGTAAAATTGAACTTGACAGGTTAATGAGGCTCGTTCGGGGTTGAAATGTATTCATTTTTGGTCGTATCACTCAAACATTTACGAGGGTAGAGCAAAACCGATCAGGGATAATACTTAATCATTTTAACAGAAGATAGTACTAGTCGGACTGAACAACCTTTCTTCTTAAGGACTATGTAAAAGTTGCTTTTTTCTAATAATTAAAAACGTCCGCCACTAGCTACCCGGACATACTATACCTCTACACTCCCTCTTTCCCTTCTCGCAGCCGCCCCCCCCCCCCTCCCTAACCAAATGTAGTACAGAGGTTCGACGCTTTGTCTGCAGTCATCTGTTTTTAAAAGGCAAGTACCCATGAAGTACGCCTGTCCTCGTGTATGTTTGTATCTTGTTAGAGCGACCTCAAAACAGGATTTCTGAGAAATGGTTTTATTGATCCCTCTTAGCGTTTGCTTGCACCTATAATGCTAGCCATGCACTAATCAAATACGTGTGTGCATTGAGTCAAAGAAAAGCGCCCTGTGCATGTGTGGAGGAATTATTACGATGTAAACATGACATGAGAACACCTCTCTTTGTGGTTGTCGAGCGGTGTCCACAGGCACTACAAAAACATGTTGTAATAACTATTTCTGCAATCTGAAAGTGTCGAGAGTAAATAGATTTTCCCAACAGCACTCTATGTTAACAAACGTTTCAACTTTCTCTTTTTGCATGTGGACGTGTTTTCTTTTTATTGAGAGTGTGCTCTCTTGATGTTGATTTAAAGAACATGCTATTTGGGTTTAATCTTTTTTTAATGCCATGGACACAACTCGGGCTGTACACTACATGATGACATCCAAACATGCCAGCCACTAACATGCAAATAACTCCTTTATATTATATTTTGTGATGGTTTCTACTGCACGCAAAAATGTAATGGGTAAGAATAAGATGGGAGATAAGACTTACACTGTTACAAAATAATTTTTTTGCGTTAGTGTTATGGTTGAAAAACAGCAAAAAACAACAACAACAACAACAACAACAACAACAACAACAACAACAACAACAACAACAACAACAACAACAACAACAACAAGACAGAACATAAAAGTAATGAAACTAAACAACATCTGGTCCTCATCCGATTGAAACCTCGTAACTCGATTTTAAGCGTTTCGAGAAAAAACACAAAACACATCATAACAAAATTAACTTTCAATCAAAATACGCCAATGTTGTCTACACATAATCTAGAAAAACACAAACAAGGTATTGTGTGATCAAATAGTGATGTTGACAGTTAAAACGCACAATATTCAACACAATTACTGTACCATTTGTTTTTAACCTGACCAAACGTGAAGACTTACAAGGTTTTGTAAGATAGCCAAAGCACAAACAAAACGAAACAATGTTTTGAGAACGCAGTTAACACAAACTCGTTTTCTTATCAAATTTGTCTTTTGTGTTATCACTGAACAAACCATTTTAAACGCGTTCTTGTGTAACATATCCTTAGAATTAAAATAGGTCTTTGGTCCAATTGACGTGTCCCAAACTAAAAAGATCGACAGCATTGATAAATAAAAACTAATTGAAACACATTTTCATGGTGAATGTTTGTGCACAAATTTGATACATATGGTACATATACTGTCAGGTAATTCTATGTACATATACTGTCCGGCATATTGTCTGTACATATATACTGTTATACACGCTGTTTGTCATATACTCGTTGCCAGTATGTATATAAACTTTAAGTCACACTGTGTGTATATATACTGTCACTCAATCTATGTAGGTCATATACTGTCAGGCACACTTTCTGTATATATTAATATATACTTTTATACACGCTGTTTGTCATATACTAGTTGCCAGTCAAACTGTATGTATATCGACTTTAAGTCACACTGTGTGTACATAATTATACTGTCACGCAATCCATGTAGGTCATGTACACTACATTGGGGTGTGCACGTTAAAGATCCCACGATTGACAAAAGGGTCTTTCATGGCACACTTGTATATGCATAGATAAAAATGTCCACCAAAATACCCGTGTGACTTGGAATAATAGGCCGCGAAAAGTAGGATATGCGCCGAAATGGCTGCGATCTGCTGGCCGATGTGAATGCGTGATGTATTGTGTACAAAAATTCCATCTCACATGGCATAAATAAATCCCTACGCCTTGAATATGTGCGCAATATAAATTGCAAAAAAAATAAATAAAAAAAATCCCTGCGCTTAGAACTGTACCCACGGAATAAGCGCGATATTAGCCTCATATTGATTGATTGATTGATATAATGTCAGGCAAACTGTGAATACATACAATGTCAGGTGAACAGTGTGTGCATATGGTGGCACGCATATTGTGTATACATATATTGTCAGGAACCCTGTCTGTACATATACTGCCAAAGACACTGTTAATATATTTCTAGGGACACTGTACATGTACTGCCAGGGACACTGTTCATATACTGCTAGGGACACTGTACATATACTGCTAGGGACACTGTGCATATACTGCTAGGGACACTGTACATATACTGCTAGGGACACTGTACATATACTGCCAGCGACACTGTACATATACTGCCAGGGACACTGTACATATACTGCCAGGGACACTGTACATATACTGCCAGGGACACTTTACATATACTGCCAGGGACACTTTACATATACTGCCAGGGACACTTTACATTTACTGCCAGTGGCACTATAGCGTTGGTGTGAATGTTGACCTCGGCACTATAGCGTTGGTGTGAATGTTGACCTCTAAGCCAAACTGTAAACGGCCGGGCACAAAGATTTCTCGGTGACAAACGTCTGTTATGACATATATCAGACACACGGACACAAACTTTAGTGCGTTTCGAGTGTATACACGGCATGATAAACACATTTGTTGTTCAGTGCTGTACACATACAAGCTACCAATACCCTCCAAGGTCGACGCAACACGGAAGAGAACTAGGAAGGCATTTCACATTACAGACGCGCTTTGGTTGGTTGTTAATTGGCTGTTGATGTCCTTTCAACCTATTTCGCGCTAGATGGTGCTTTGATTATAGTATCAAGACAAATATTATGCTGTCTGAGTGTCTATATAGAATCGTTAAGGAAGCAAAGTTTACTCACAATGAAAACTCTCGGCGGTATTGAAGTCTTCGGAAAGCAAGGTCGAGGTCATGTCAATATGAGTCAGCTGTGTCCCACGCATGCGCAGGGGATTCAACGTGATTTTAGTGCAAGAGTACGTACGCATCAATACTCGACAAACACAAAAGACAAAATATAAGCTAGGATTCAAAGAGCCATTATCTTTTGTCGCGCTTTATACAATATGAAAACACACTTTTGAAAAACACAGTTTGGCTATCAGTGAGCAGTAAACCCATACCACAGATAGACTTGTTCTTGGTATGCAATGAGGACGGGCGCTGTGGCCGGGTGGTGAAACGTCGGCCTCTTAATCGGAAGGTCGAGGGTTCGAATCCCGGCCGCGGCCGCCTGGTGGGTTAAGTGTGGAGATTTTTCCGATCCCCCAGGTCAACTTATGTGCAGACCTGCTAGTGGCTCATCCCCCTTCGCGTGTACACGCAAGCACAAAACCAAGTGCGCACGGAAAATATCCTGTAATCCATGTCAGAGTTCGGTGGGTTATAGAAACACGAAAATACCCAGCATGCTTCCTCCGAAAGCGGCGTATGGCTGCCCTAATGGCGGGGTAAAAACGCTCATACACGTAAAATTCCACTCGTACAAAAACACGAGTGTACGTGGGAGTTTCAAGCCACGAACGCATAAGAAGAAGAAGGTATGCAATGAGGAAGAATGGCTTGCTTTATTTACATATTAAAAGGTAACAACTTTACATTGTTTCTTCTGTTCTGAAGTTTGCATTGATCTTGCAACGCATCGCGCGGCTCTGAATTATTAAATCGCACCAGTGGGACGACAGCCTCGCGCTTAATTTCTTGGTTGACTATTGACATAGTCTTGTTTCGTTTGTTGATTAAAACACACAATTGCAGCAGCAGAGTACACGTGAATGTTTAGGCAATGTTATGGACACATACGCCAAACAAACCGTAAGCTCACTGCAGGCCTGTTCAGTGATGATGCTTATTTTATCTCGTCGTGAAATAGAAGCACTGGATTAGTTCAATAAATAGTTTCAGCTGTGAGAAAAATAAGGATGCAATATTAAAATCGTATTTAATGTTCACATGTCACTGAAGATCCTAATGCGACATGTCTTTAACGGATGACATTACTCCCATCAAAAGACAAATATGAATAGACATGCAGGCCTAACATTTTATTATAGTGTCATAAGGTGGAGTGGAAGGGGGGATAGGCCAGGAAGTATTCAAATGAGACGCCGAGACAGAGGTTGATCTAACATGTCTTTATTAAAATACACCAGAAGGCAGTGTCTGCGGACACATGAAAAAGAAAAGAAAACAACATAAGAACATGACACAATGAAGCGCAAAGGAAATGTTCATAACGATAACAAATACTCAGCAGTTAAACTGAACTAAAAAGGAAGAGGGGGGGGGAGAGAGAGAGAAAGGAGAGACAGACCTAATTCCCTAAACAAACGATCACGGATATCGAAGCGTGACAGTGAACATTGTTAGCGGGTAAATAGCGTTAGGGGCAAAACAACGAAACAGACGCTATGACGTCACTACTGACGATCAAAATGGTTAACACAATACTTGCACACCAATGCATCAATCACACGCTCATAACACATCATAGGCCTGATCAAACCTAGCAAATACAATAATACAAACAAGAACCAAACTCTACTTACAGTTCACTCTTCAATGCAGAACTATAGACCAAACAAAATGTGTGTGTGTGGGGAGGGGGGGGGAGAATGTTTCTGAAACTGTACACACTTTAATATCAGGATACAACCACTTGCTATGCATGCACAATTTCGATGATGATACATGTGTCTCCGTGGCGTTACCAACGTTCAAAGATTTTTCACGGAAAACCATGACAACGTCTATTTTCAGGCTCGCACACAGAAGAGAGTATTTGTCATGTCAGCGTCCTCTGTAATTTGAAGAGATTGCTTTGTGTTGTTTTAGATTTATTGCATATTAACTGTAGCTACCCAGGACAAAAATTCTCAAAAAAACAGGATTTCTTATCATTTTCAACCTTGTGGGCGCTCTCTTTTTCACGTTAGATCAACTTGACCTGACTGCGCGGCAGTTTTAAACGAAATAGGTATGCCCTGTTAGGTAAGACTCCAACGAAACTCAGTGGTGTAAAACACATGAAAAGGTTGTTTAGTTGCATTCGCCTCTTTGACGCTTTAAAGAGAACCATGCTGCCAAAACCCCTCATTGTTTTGTGACGTCATACCGAAATCATACTCATATCATTTAAACCAATCTGTAAGCAGGAAAAAGGCAAATCTTCAAACACCCATATGTTTTTGGCCCAAACACTGCTGTTTAACATGATAACTGTAGAACTGAAGAAACATTCTCTTTTGTTTTGTGCTCAGTGTGGTGTGGATGTTTTGCCTTCGAATTGTGAATTGACCCTGCTACCGCTGAGTTCCACGACAAAACAATTTAGAGAGTTCATTTTTATGTCTTTCACATGACACAATTTTTTCGAGTAAGTACCGATTGTCCGACCATTGGTTTAAACACAATTTTATTCAAAATACATGACATGAAACAATTGACAAAAATGCAGCGAGGACACGAACTCAAGCAGATGCTTATTTGACGTGACCATAACAATGCTAAGTTACACAAGTTTTCATGATGGTGGACAACACAATTATTAACCAGAAGAACAAAATGTAGGAGGGGGGTATGGGGAACTTAATCAAAACAGGAGGATTTACAGAAGAATCTAATCAAATAGAAAAAGAAAAGGAAAAAAAAAGAAAAAAAAAGGTGAGACTATGAATGAAGCGCGTGGGACGAGAACATCGATGCTGAGACATGCAATAAGTAAGTTCAGATAAATGTACATTTTCATGGAGAGGGCAGCATAGTCCGACCATTACACAGTGATCATTCTTAACACCTACGACGTCACGTGTGACTGCTGCACAATTATCTGGAACTTTCTGAAGGATTGGAGGTAACTCATGGCATATGAACCAAATTTGAAATTTTCTTCCAGTGTTAAACGATCAAATTATGTTCATTCTAAGTTTTTAAATTGTCTCACAACCTGTTGTTAAATGTATAAGCAACTTCACAACAAAACACTTGTAGAATATTCAGGAACTTTGAAGGAGGTAACTCTTGGTATCATGACAAACTGGCGAATGCTTGTGCGATTAACCGTTCTAACTTGTCAAAATTAGGTGAGCACTTTTGTCTTTTATGAGTCATTCTGTCATAAATTTATAAAACTCCCATGTGATAGTTACTTGGGCACATGTTGGCTCTTCTAACACCTGGGCGAAGCCGGGTCCTAACTGCTGGACAGACAGACAGACAGACACACACAAGCAGCCAAACACAGACGTATGGTTGGAAGACACACAGACAACAACCCGCGTCAAGATTGTTCAGGTCTATGTGCACCTTTGACAATTGTCTGAAATTAAATACAACAGCCAAGTTTCTGGTATCACGATTTCTTTCTTCTGCACAACTCGTGCGTAACACCTAGGGTCCCAAATCACAGGGCGCAGTCTCAGCTTCTCCCGCTACAGGTAAGACGAGACATCTGGGTGGCGTTGTCACTGACATTTGGTCCGACAGCTACTGGCACGCAACGAAAGGTAGTAAAAGTGTATTGTTGCTGAAGACAGCCTGACACCTAACAATCCGCTGAAAACGTAACATTAGCTTTGATGGGTCATGGGATATGCACGTTACACCACCGATTTATCCATGAAATCGCGTTGTATCTCGTCTCGACAGGGTGAATCTTATCTGGGAAACACCTGGGCAAAGCCGGGTCCTGAATGCTCGTTTTGTTATAAAAAAAACATCATTGAAAATACATGTACGAGTACCGACTTGCAAAACAAACTGGACATCCTAATGGGTTAAGCTTAGCTTCTGGTAATGTTTGCCTAAATATGAAGTGGGTACACTAATAATTTGCTAGTAAGCAACTTGCATCATTGTGCTTCATGTATTAATGAAGCTATTGCAGTCCGCTGCTTACACTCCTTTTTCCCACACCCAAAACATTTTATATTTTAGGTCATTATGTCCGCGAAGTGTGGATGTATGGCTTTGTTAAAAAACAGATATGAAAGTACAGTAAATGTATAACTCTGTGTATAAGTTGTGGTCAGTAACTTGATTTTGATTAGATTGATTGTAAGACAGTGTTATTGCATATATTTTTAAATAGAAATATTGACACAAGGTATAACCGAGGATATTGAAACCTTTTCTTCTCTCCCAAATTCTTTTATGAAATGAGAGGGGGGGAGAGAGAGAGAGGGGGGGATTGACAGACAGACAGACAGAGAAAGCGCGAGAAAGCGGAAGAGAGAGACAGTTGAGAGAGAGAGAGAGAGAGAGAGAGAGAGAGAGAGAGAGAGAGAGAGAGAGAGAGAGAGAGAGGGAGAGAGAGAGAGATGGAGGGTGCTTTTTATGGTTGGTTGGTTTTAGTTCTTAATGCACTGTTTTTGACAATACTTTTTATTCGGTAAAAGGCAATTTCAATCAATGGTACTGGGACACAATGGTATTGGGACGTATTGGCATGATGTCTGTAGACTGGGTTCTGTGGCAGGCCGTGAACGCAGGAGGTACACGTTCTTCGACCTTAAAGGTGAGCAGCAGCAAGTTTGCACACACTTCTTCCTGGCCACACTTGAATATAGCAGTGATGTATGCATTACAATGTTATGCCGCTCGACGACTCGAGGATCAGGTACCCTTCTCCCTGACAAAAGAAGGAGACAACAGCCTCATGACAAAACTGACGAGCAGTTACTTGACAACATATTCAGTCACATTGAATCATTTCATCCCAGTGTACCACACTACAGGCGAGCCCGTGCACCACAGCGAGACTTGCCATCTGAACTGACGATCACGTACTTGTGGAAGTTGTGTTGTTTTCTTCCACGAGAACAGAAATGTAAATATGTAAACAGTTCCCACTTCGTTCTGTATTGATTTCAGTTGATATGTGTTGTTGTTTTGTTTGAATACGTTCTCGATACTTCAGTCAGCGGTTGCTTTATTTGTTTCAATGTTTTTGTCTTGATTTTGGAATCTCCGAGCGACAGAGAGAGAGAAAAAACAAGTCGCGTAAGGTGAAATTACTACATTTAGTCAAGCTGTCTAACTCACGGAATGAAACTGAACGCACTGTATTTTTTTCACCAAGGCAGTACAGCTTCGTCAATCCCGCCGCGAGAAGGAAATCGCTCACCTCCCACGTGCAAAACGCAGTGATATGTACACGCCAGAATAGCGCGGTAGCGTATTGTGCTAAGCAGGAAAGCGCACTTTTCTGTATTCGTGTTAACTTTCTGAGCTTGTTTTGAATACAACCTATCATATCTATATGCTTTTGGAATCAGGAAACGATAAAGAATAAGATGAAATCATTTTTGGATCGATTTCTTACATTTTAATCGTAAGACTAATTAATCTATTTTCGTTAATTGTGATCACATTTTAAGAGTAAACATGACATATGTATATATTTTTAGATTCAGAATGTGATTAAGAATACGATGCAATCAATTTTAAATCTGTTTGCGAAAAATCGATTTTAATGACAACTTTAATGAGCAAACTCATTAATTATTTTTGTAAGCCTCCAAGCTGAAATCGCTCTACACACACACACACACACACACACACACACACACACACACACACACACACACACATACACACAGACACCACACCCTCGTCTCGATTCCCCCCTCTACGTTAAAACATTTAGTCAAAACTTGGCCGGGCCATGAACTTTTTTTAAGTCTTGATCAAATATTTACTGTTACACTCACAACCATTGCGTTATTCAGACCTCTCTCTCTCATTCTTTCTCTCTAACAGCATCATCCTTTGTCAAGATCACGGAGAATGCGTGAAATATTGTAAAGTTATGAATAAACAAACGATACAGTCCTGTCTCGACTTACCTTTCTTTCAAGAAGTCAAGCTGCTGTCGGAAAGGTCGCCATGATTATCTGCAGATGCATACAAAGTAAATCGAACATTCTGATTGGTTCAATTATGGTATCGTCACTCTGATTGGCTCACACAGTTACTGTGTTCTGCCGTCGCGAGTTCGAGACGTTCGTTGCTCACGGGAAACGGCATACGCGTTGTGATGTCAAATCTTCGTTGAGTTGCTGTGTTCTGCCGTTGTTTTTTGAGAACTTAAATCTTTTCAAATGGACTTACTTTATGTTATCTTTGGAACTAACCGACATTGACACTTTAAATTTACTGACAAAATGCGCACTGATGCGCACGTAATGATGACATACAAATCTTATATTAATTGACAAAAATTGACTTACTGTGTTTTGCCAGAGGTGGGCAGACTTGTAAACAGGCGCGATGATGTTCTGTTTAATTTAAAGTATTGGTTCTATCAACATTTTGCAGGTGTGCTTACTTGCTGATTTGGTTTTCTTTTTGGTTGTTTGTTTGCATTTTGTCTTGCTTATTTATGTCGGTACGTACTCGAAAAAATTGTGTCATGTGAAAGACATAAAAATGAACTCTCTAAATTGTTTTGTCGTGGAACTCAGCGGTAGCAGGGTCAATTCACAATTCGAAGGCAAAACATCCCTACCACACTGAGCACCAAACAAAAGAGAATGTTTCTTCAGTTCTACAGATATCATGTTAAACAGCAGTGTTTAGGCCAAAAACATATGGGTGTATGAAGATTTTCCTTTTTCCTGCTTACAGATTGGTTTAAATGATATGAGTATGATGTCGGTATGACGTCACAAAACAATGAGGGGTTTTGACAGCATGGTTATTTCCCTTAAAACATTACGAGTATGGCCTGCATGTGTGTGTGGCTCTTGGTTTTCAGGTGGGAAAGACTTAATAAAAAGCGGTTCCCTTACACCTGTATTTGTGTATGTATCAGTGGGGGGGGGGGGGGTACCTGCGAGGGTGCTTGTTCGTGTGTGTATGTGTCTGTGTGTATATGTGTGTGTGTGTGTGCGTGTGTGTGTGTGTGTGTGTGTATGTGTATGTGTATGTGCGTGTGTGTGTGTGCGTGTGTGTGTGTGTGTGTGTGTGTTTTACGAAAGACATACCAGAGAGGGAGATAGGTTCCGTTACACCTGTGTGTGTGTGTGCATGTGTACAATGGCGGAAGGGGGCACCAACACGGGTTCGTTCGTGTGTGTGTTTGCGTGTGTGTGTGTATATGTGTGTGTGTGTGTATGTGTGTGTGTGTGTGTGTGTGTGTGTGAGTGTTTGTATTTTTGTGTGTTTTACTAGAGAGAGAGAGAGAGAGAGAGAGAGAGAGAGAGAGAGAGAGAGAGAGAGAGAGAGAGAGAGAGAGAGAGAGAGAGAGAGAGAGCAAAAGACACACCAACATACACACACACACACACACGTATACACACAACAAAATACAGACACACACACAATCGGACAGACAGAATGACAGACATATAACTTAAGATCGAGAGACGGATAAGGACTCAGATTCAAACATATGAAAAGCATGTTTTTATTAGAATTTTGATCAACGCATCTGAAACATGAAGTAATGATGGATGTCTAATATCACACCACGCGGCTTAAAGGCACAGTAAGCCTCCCAAACCATCACAGATACTGTCATGCTTTTACACACAGTACAAACACCATTTCATTTAAACACACCGCTTGAGAACATCTTAGGTGCCCTCCGTGAAGAGCTGGCAATTTTAAAAGAATTTATTTTTGCGTGGTTTATCTTACCCCTGAGTCATCGTGAACCCGTGTGATCCAGTTTTCTTTTTTCACAATGTAGTCGTCAGCTTATCTACAATAGCACGTTATTATGTACCTCTGAATTTAAACGAAACAAATGGCTGTGATTCACAAGAACTTTTGCGATGGCTTTTGACTGTTTAGAGGAACTGGCGATAGGCATAAACCGTCGTCTGCTACGAGAACCACGACCTTGCGTGACCCTGCTTCCGGGCTTTTCTTTTTTCAAACTTTCAAAACTTCGAATTGTACTGATCTTGTTTTGACGAAAAAAGAATTCTTTTATGATTTAAGAATGTTTGTGTAACAAGCTGTCAATTTATTATTTAGATTTTAAAAGTTAGGTCTAGTGCCAAAACGCACCACGGTCCGATTTTGTTATCAGACAATCCGCAAAATTAATTCTTTGAAAATTGCTCGCTCTTTACGTAGGGCACCTAGGATGTTCCCGTTCGGTGAGCGTTCAAATGGAAGGGTGTGTGTACTGTGTGTAAAAGCCTGGCAGTATCTGTGATGGTTTACGGGAGGCATACTGTGCCTTTATTAATTACTGGCAATAAAAAAATCATTACAAAAAAAGCATTGTATGCTTATGTTTCAGAGAAAGGAACTACCAGCACGATGTATTGCTGTTGTGTGCCTTCAGTTTTTCTAAAATCAATTTACTGTGCAATACATTGTGCAGTCATGACAAGGGTATTGTCCGTCCGTCATTTGTTTTTGTTTTATTAAATAAGAAGTGTATGTGTTGCTCATAGTTTGTATTTATAATGCATTGCCAACAAAACGTTCATTTTTAGAAATTAAAGCATTCCATGCCGAAATAATGTTGTCTCTACACACACAAATATAAAAAAGGCATTTGGTAAGCTTTCCCAGAATAAGACAGGGAAGGCACATTTCCATTAGATACGGAATACCAAAGACAATTTCATAGCACACATCTTTAGGTAATCAAACGTATGGATAGATCTAACTTTATCACAGTATTAATGTTAAAATATCACCAAAACAGCAACTTACCATGTAAAACGTTGTATACAATGCAATCTTTGCATTCTGGCTAACCAAAAGCGACAACCGCATTGTCACCATGTAAACAAGCAAAACAAAACAAAAACCACGCAAACACAAAACTATTACGTGTGTATACTGGCAAGCAAAGGAAAAGGCTCAGATTAATTGTAATTGATCACCGGCCAAGATAAAGAAATTCACGTCAAAATAGATTCTTAAAACATTGGAAGTGAAATACTGTGACATCGAAAGAAGACCAGAAAACCATGTAGAACATACATTTGAACAAAAAAATGTTCTTAACTATAGGCACGCTTTGCAAAACATCTGAATGAAAAACGGAAATAGGTTACGCTAAGCAGTAAAGAAAATATTTAAAATCCATCGACAAAATATTAATCGCAGTTATTTTTTAAAACAATTCGTCAAATCGTCCATGTGTTTATCTCAACAGATAAGCTATACGTACGATCAGTTCAATTAACACTCCTAACGCACATTCACAAAACACAGATGTATCAATTAAAACTGGCAGCTTTAACAAAAATTAAACCATTCTGCAATGTTAACTAATAAGCAAGAGAGCACGAAAATACAGCCACCAAACTAGCTATGTTTCATAATAAAGACAAATGGATCCAAACGCTCACAAAGTTCTCTCTCTCTCTCTCTCTCTCTCTCTCTCTCTCTCTCTCTCTCTCTCTCTCTCTCTCTCTCTCTCTCTCTCTTGGTTGCTTGTTCTGCTTCTTTTAAACATTGTTCGCTTGTATTATGTGGCACCAGTCTTGTTATGGGCCGGAGGCCTAACAAATAAAATGTCCGACTCCGACTCTCTCTCTCTCTCTCTCTCTCTCTCTCTCTCTCTCTCTCTCTCTCTCTCTCTCTCTCTCTCTCCCTCACTCACTCTGTCTCTCTCTTTCTTATTTTCTCTCTCTCGCTCTCTTGCTCTCTCTCTCTCTCTCTCTCTCTCTCTCTCTCTCTCTCTCTCTGAAATATGGATTATTTGTGACAAAATTACGAAGATTTGGCTCTGTGATACATTGTTTTGCTGAGCAAATATATTGTTGCAAAGTATGCCTACTTTGCGTTTATTTGTATTGCTTTAAATCCAGTTTTGAACACTACCTTATGATCTACAATGCCTCTATATAATGCGCTTCATGTACATAAACTCATATGTTCTACCATTAATGATGTTTTTATGTAAACATTTTTTTCCCTAGTCATAGTTGTAGTAAAATAGTTTAGTCCCTCTTTAGGGCGAGGGCCAGATGCAAAAAAACATATATATGCTTAATCTTGTCACCCTCGAAAAATAAAGATGTGTCATTGTCATTGTCATTGTCTCTCTCTTTCTCTCTCTCTCACTCTCTCTGCGCACGCACGTACGCTCGCACGTACATGCACACACACACACACACACACACACACACACACACACACACACACACACACACACACACACACACACACACACACACACACACACACACACACACACACACACACACACACACACACATACAACCACTACACAAACAAACATTACTCTTGAGTACTCCTCAAAAGTCACAGGCTCTTCCTGTATTCACAGGACAGGCGATATTGCGCCGGTGCGAAGCTCCTGTGCAGCTGAAAAGACAATTGCAGTTATTTTGTATCAAATGTAGACGAGACAAGTAAGATGGCTTTTTGTATTGTAGGCATCTTCAGAGGTAGGCTGTAAAAGAACTTTGCTGATATTAGTGCATACCTTCAAAAGAAAGCTAGAATTAAATCGATTTCAAACTAAATTAATCATGATTCCTTTTACAGTTACGTGCAAACAGTAAACTACGAACACAAAAATTAAACATAAATTTGAAAATCAATTTTTGTATATTTTCAATAGGTTAGGCATATGTAATAAGGTTTACTTCATCTGAGTTTTGTGTGTATAGTTTTTGATAATTCAGGTTAGACAATTGTGAACGGCTCGTTCATGAGCATAATTGTAGTGCGTGTTCAAGCAAACCGTGCCTTCCGCGTTTAGTTTAAGGTAGAGTGCATTCTGTAGACTCGCCAGAAACTCCCCCACCCCAAACTGTAAGTTCAATAGTATCCTTTTAACGCGATATGTTTAGATATGGAACAAGCGACTGCGAGTTGGACGAACTGTAGAACTCCCCTTTGTTTTCGTGCTGGCGTATAGAGTTGGTGTTTGTTCATGGTGAGCGCATTTGTATTGCTATCTTGATTTACACCTACCTATCAGGTCCCTATAGTCCACATACACGCTGTACACCTACCTATCAGGACCCAAGTCCACATACACGCTGTACACTTACCTATCAGGTCCCTATAGTCCACATACACGCTGTACACTTACCTATCAGGTCCCAAGTCTACATACACGCTGTACACTTACCTATCAGGTCCCTATAGTCCACATACACGCTGTACACTTACCTATCAGGTCCCTGTAGTCCACATACACGCTGTACACTTACCTATCAGGTCCCTATAGTCCACATACACGCTGTACACTTACCTATCAGGTCCCAAGTCCACATACACGCTGTACACTTACCTATCAGGTCCCTATAGTCCACATACACGCTGTACACTTACCTATCAGGTCCCTGTAGTCCACATACACGCTGTACACTTACCTACCAGGTCCCTATAGTCCACATTAACGCTGTACACTTACCTATCAGGTCCCTATAGTCCACATTAACGCTGTACACTTACCTATCAGGTCCCTATAGTCCACATTAACGCTGTACACTTACCTACCAGGTCCCTATAGTCCACATACACGCTGTACACTTACCTACCAGGTCCCTATAGTCCACATTGACGCTGTACACTTACCTACCAGGTCCCTATAGTCCACATTGACACTGTACACTTACCTATCAGGTCCCTATAGTCCACATTAACGCTGTACACTTACCTACCAGGTCCCTATAGTCCACATACACGCTGTACACTTACCTACCAGGTCCCTATAGTCCACATTGACGCTGTACACTTACCTACCAGGTCCCTATAGTCCACATTGACGCTGTACACTTACCTACCAGGTCCCTATAGTCCACATTGACGCTGTACACTTACCTATCAGGTCCCTATAGTCCACATACACGCTGTACACTTACCTACCAGGTCCCTATAGTCCACACACACGCTGTACACTTACCTACCAGGTCCCTATAGTCCACATTGACGCTGTACACTTACCTACCAGGTCCCTATAGTCCACATTGACGCTGTACACTTACCTACCAGGTCCCTATAGTCCACATTAACGCTGTACACTTACCTATCAGGTCCCTATAGTCCACATTAACGCTGTACACTTACCTACCAGGTCCCTATAGTCCACATACACGCTGTACACTTACCTATCAGGTCCCTATAGTCCACATACACGCTGTACACTTACCTACCAGGTCCCTATAGTCCACATTGACGCTGTACACTTACCTATCAGGTCCCTATAGTCCACATACACGCTGTACACTTACCTATCAGGTCCCAAGTCCACATTGACGCTGTACACTTACCTATCAGGTCCCTATAGTCCACATAAACGCTGTACACTTACCTATCGGGTCCCAAGTCCACATTAGCGCTGTACACTTACCTATGAGCAGCACGACGTCAGCAGCCAGGGCAAAGGCAAAGCCCTGACCAATGTACACCTGCACACTGAACATGGGCACCACGCCGCCCTGAGCCACAGTGGTCAGCAACAGCGCCCCGTTGACCAGCCAGCCCAGGGACAGCCAGGCCATAGTGCTGGTCAAGCGAGCACAGAAGCGGGGGGAGGGGGTCCAGGCAGGTCGGAGCTGGGTGGTCACGGCGGCCCACGTGGTAACGAGGAAGGGTACGAGCACCGCCATCAGTAAGGGGATCTGGATCAGCTGCAGTGATGGCAGCGCTTTGATCTGAAACAGATTTCAATAAGTTTGAATGGGGCAGGTGGTATGTATACAAGCACGTGATGCCTTTTACTTATTTAACGTTTACAATTTCTAAGCCTTGGGTGGAGTCCGATTGGTAATAAAACCGATCCGAATAGGACTTTCTGCTTACGGGTTTGTTACTGCACGTACACTAGACGATGTTCGGAAATATCTCTGTCGGGTGTGTATGTGTTGTGAAATAGTAAAGCACTTGGTTTCAGTGATTCAAACTTCTCACGTGACAGTAAAGACTAATCACTAGCAACAGGGGTGTGAAACACGTGGACAAAGGAGCACGTGTAGACAACTTGCCTAACTGTAAGCAAGAGTAGTCCCTCTTCAAGAACCCATACAAGCCCGACAGAGTTGTATCCGTACTTCGTCTAATAGAAATATGACGTTAGGAAGAAGATTACTTTGTGATCTCAATCGTCAGCATCTCACGCTCTCAATGTGCATACATGCAGGGGAAGCAGAAGAAAACGTGTTTAGCCATTCATTACCTGAACATTGTTCTCAATGTTATTCATAATTTCCTGGAACGCATTGAAGGCCATGCCTTGGAGGGCCTGCGTGAACTCGTCCAGCGCTGCCTTGGCCACGAAGTCTACCAGACTGCAGTGGAACTTTTTTTCTGACAACGCCTCACGGGCAGCTTTTGAGCTGTATAGTCCAACATCCACATCTTTCCTGTTGGATGGATAACGTTAGCTGATGAGAGAAATTGACCTACTCGCAACATAAATCAAGACCGTTCATATTTAATTCGTGTACTGTATGCTAATGTTTTATGTTGCTCTATGTTGTGTTGTATGGTTGTTGTCTGTTGTACACAACAATCACATTCCTGTGTTGAAATGGTAACATTAAAGTATCATGTGTTTGTATCCGTGCCTTAGGATCAGCCACACCCTGGCATACCGATTGTATTAAGCATAATTATTGGGACCCACGTGGAGCATAGTGTGTAGGGCATCAGTCATGTCGATATCAACCGAGATTTAGTGCTTCGATATTATTTTATTAATGAAATGGTTTTTATATTTAGTTAAGTTTTGACTAAATATTTTAACATCGAGGGGGAATCGAAACGAGGGTCGTGGTGTATGTGCGTGTGTGTGTGTGTGTGTGTGTGTGTGTGTGTGTGTGTGTGTCTGTGTGTGTGTGTGTGTGTGTGTGTGTAGAGCGATTCAGACTAAACTACTGGACCGATCTTTATGAAATTTGACATGAGAGTTCCTGGGTATGAAATCCCCGAACGTTTTTTTTCATTTTTTTGATAAATGTCTTTGATGACGTCATATATGCCTTTTCGTGAAAGTTGAGGCGGCACTGTCACGCCCTCATTTTTCAACCAAATTGGTTGAAATTTTGGTCAAGTAATCTTCGACAAAGCCCGGGGTTCGGTATTGCATTTCAGCTTGGTGGCTTAAAAATTAATTAATGACTTTGGTCATTAAAAATCTGAAAATTGTAAAAAAAAATAAAAATTTATAAAACGATCCAAATTTACGTTTATCTTATTCTCCATCATTTGCTGATTCCAAAAACATATAAATATGTTATATTCGGATTAAAAACAAGCTCTGAAAATTAAATATATAAAAATTATTATCAAAATTAAATTGTCCAAATCAATTTAAAAACACTTTCATCTTATTCCTTGTCGGTTCCTGATTCCAAAAACATATAGATATGATATGTTTGGATTAAAAACACGCTCAGAAAGTTAAAACAAAGAGAGGTACAGAAAAGCGTGCTATCCTTCTTAGCGCAACTACTACCCCGCTCTTCTTGTCAATTTCACTGCCTTTGCCATGAGCGGTGGACTGACGATGCTACGAGTATACGGTCTTGCTGAAAAATGGCAGCTACTTGACTAAATATTGTATTTTCGCCTTACGCGACTTGTTGTTTAATGTTTTAAAAAAAATAAAATGTCAAGTAATAGATGATTATTGAAGAAATGTTAAAGCTGATTTAATATCTGAAAAATGTTAATGACAATTTCAAAAGCCAATGACATACAGGAAATTGATTTCGAATCTTCCTTCACTATAGTATAGCAGCAACAATTTACATAAACAAGCGATCATGAAGACGGACAAACAAACGAACGAAAATTTAAACTTTAACAGACTCACAGCACACGTTTCATATCAGGATTGAAGTCGAAGTCGAAGGCATATACCGGTTTCCATATGATGACAGACACCAAACACAGGGCGGCCAGGGAAACCAGGCAGGCAAGAATCCATGACGACAGTTTTGGTGTCTGACCTGTGTGCCATAATTATTATTCTATTCATAATGTGGGCGTTATAAACCAGAAACAGCACAAACTTATATCACAAAATAAAGCGTACACATGGAATGGTTGGTTGGTTGGTGATTGTGGTGTCATCTTCCCTATAACCTAAATGGCTTGACTCATGTAAGCGTTCTTGATTTACAAACTAAACAATGCTCTTTACTTTTCTCCATTTTTACTTTGTTGTACAATACGTTTGACAGATTGCTTCTTTGTTCAATTGATAACCTGCGTGAACGGCATAAATGAATATTGCACTACACACACAGTTATAACGGAACTAATTTTTTCACTAGTACACAAATATAACCACTTCCATCTATTCTTTGGTTTAAACTGTTTTATTCAACGTTTGTGCATTATTTACAAAAAAACGCATATTGAGTAAACAACAACAAGCATAATGCTTATAGTGGTGTTTACAGTTTTCTAGAAAGTACATATAAATGGCGGCTATTGTACAGTTTAAATGAAAAGCAAGCAAACATGAAAAGAAAATTGAATGAAAATTGTACATCAGAACAAAAATCCGTTTAAGAATACATATATAATAGTTATGGTATTAGCGAGAAAGAGATAGAGAGGGAGAGAGGGAGGGAGGGAGGGAGGGGGAGAGTGAGAGAGAGGGGGAGAGAGAGGGGGGGGAGAGAGAGAGAGAGAGAGAGAGAGAGAGAGAGAGAGAGAGAGAGAGAGAGAGAGAGAGAGAGAGAGAGAGAGAGAGAGAGAGAGAGAGAGAGAGAGAGAGACAAGTAGACGTATCGATTGTGCTTTCACTTTACATGTTTATCTGTTCGAAACGGCCGGACTGTCCAATAAATCCCTGTACTGTTAAAAAGATGTTTTTGTTAATTTTTGTTTGCAAGGAGGGGTTTCCATGAAGTAGAATATTTGTGTGTATGAGGTTGTTGGTTAGTTTGTTGATTGTGTTGTTTCTTGCAGCTAAGTGTAAACGGCATTATAGTAAAAAGTGTGTTGCAGTTTCTGTTCCATCACCACAGTCGCATACGCTGTTTTCCGCAAGGTGTCGCTCAACTAAGTCTTTCTTTAGATCACTAATTTTAAGTCTCATTTTTGTGTGGATTATTTGTGTTTGTCGACTGCCACTGTAGAAGTAAACGGGAATTTGCGTGTCGTCTTTTGTTAAGTAATGTTTAAATTCCCCGAGGGAGTCGGTTAACTGTATTTGTTCAGGTAGTTGGTTCCAGAGTACTGTTGTCGAGGGAAAAAAGGATGTTTTGTACGTTTCTGTTTGATGTGGGGGTATACTTCGTTCTAAGGGGCGGCGTCTGTGGTAGGGGTTGTTGGCTGCTACGAGAGGTGGGAGTGCTGCTTGTAGGTATGGGGGGGTCTTGTCGTGAATAATTTTATGGAACATTGTTAGTTTATGACGGTTACGCCTTTCAGATAATGATTGGAGTCCAGATTCTCCGTAAAGCTTAAAATGACTGGTTCCGCGGACAGCTCCGATGATTGTTCGTATTGTTAACTCTTTAGCGGCAATGTTTGCGTCACTGTTTTCGGAAATTGTCTGTGTATACAGCTCTCACCTTGTGTGACAGTAACTTTTCTTCTCTCTGCGTTCTGAGCTTTTTTGGGTGTAACAGCCGCCACTCTTTCATCCACTTCTATCTCTGTCGCTACTGTTTCACTGCTAGACGAGGGCGTGATTTCTTCAAAGAAGAAAACAACAACATCAGCATCATCAAAAACAAGGTCAACAACAACAAAAAACAACAAAACAAGAAGACACAACAACAACAACAACAACAACAACAACAACAACAACAACAACAACAACAACAACAACAACAACAGCGACAACAAGAAGATTATAGGCGAACAGCTACATCGTCCCCGCTTTCAAAGGGAAAAAAAACCAAACGGTCAAAATAAAACAAAGACCAACAACAAGATCAGACACAACAACAACAACCTCAACAACAACAACAGCAAAAAGCACCACCACCCCCCCCCCCCCCCCCCCCCACACCCCTCGGTCAAAACCAATACAGTATTAAAAATAGCTCGTGAACTATCCGGATAGATATTCCTCGTCAAACAGTTCCATGAGACCTAAAATGTTTGTGTGTATGCAAAGAGTTAACTGTTAAGGTGGTCCTCAATTCTCGACTTCACGAAATCCTTTACCAAAATTCCGTGCCAAAAGTTCGTGAAGTAGACTTCACGAAGTCGACTTCACCCAATGAATAGCAGGTTTACCTGTGGATGTCGTCTTTGTCTCTGGTTCCCGAACACGCGTGTGACGGAGGAATGCGAGGAGGAGGAAGAGGAGGCAGGAGAGGAGGGAGAGGATGTAGCTGACCCTCAGGACCATCAGCGCGGATAGTGGAGTGACCGTCATGTTGACCATAGGGGCAACCTCCCCCAGCACGCTCACCTGGTTTTCAACGATAGTGTTAAAAGACAAATTCCAGAAATAACTCAGCTGGGTTTGTATGGGTCAAGGAAGAGTGTAATATGTATATGGTATTGCTTTAATGCCATACGGGTCTTAAGCAAACAACAACCGCAAAACGTCCAATCTCTTTAAAACTAATTTTTATTGGACGATTTTAGGAAATAACTCTGTCAAGTTTGTTATGGGGTGTGGAAGAGTTGCTTTCCCTTGCTTTTCTGTAGAAATACTGAGGCAAGCTACACCTGCCCATAGACCAAATAGCCTGGACCGCCAACTTGTCACGTGACCCTTCGAGGTTACGACGCTCGGCTTTCAGGGGCGCTTAGCGTCCGGTTTGAAAGGCCAGCGATTCGAAGAGAGTGAAAAGAAAGCACGCTCCAGTTATTTGTGATAATGTGAGGTGACAATGAACTGGATTTTCCAAAACTCCAAACTAAACTTAACAAAACTCATCGAAAAACATGTTCCATATGCACTTTAGCTGAGTTTATTTTAGCATTTTCAGAACTTACCTCGGCAACTTCGTCCATGTTTACAATCGACACCGGATATGACATCCCCCTGATTTCTGAAAGGCCATGTAAGCGTAGGTTCCTAAATGCGAGAGGCCGCTACCTCGTAATAGAGAGAAAGAGCGGAGAGAGAGCTAGTTGGCGGTCCAGGATAAATGGTCTATGACCTGCCATCGTAGGTATGCCTCACTGTTTCTATACAGACAAGGGAAAGGAACTCTTCTTCGTCCCATAACAATTTCACACAGTTATTTTCCAACATCGTCAATTAGATAAATTATTAGGTTTCAAGGGTGTGACCGTGTTTGATGTGTTTGATGTTTTCTTTTGCTTTAGACCAATAGGGAATTGAAACACTAAGACATTCACATAATTATAAGCCTACACTCATCGCTGTCCTAGCTTACGTCTAGTATCTTTCGGTCAGTCAAGCATGCACACAGCGCGCACTTGTGCACCAGCTTCGACAGATAGACGATGCTGTTTGACAAGCTCGCTGGATTTACTCTCTCTCTCTCTCTCTCTCTCTCTCTCTCTCTCTCTCTCTCTCTCTCTCTCTCTCTCTCTCTCTCTCTTTCTCTCTCTCTCTCTCTCTCTCCCTCCCTCTCTCTCTCCCTCCCTCCCTCCCTCCCTCCCTCCCTCCCTCCCTCCCTCCCTCCCTCCCTCTCTCTCTCTCTCTCTCTCTCTCTCTCTCTCTCTCTCTCTCTCTCTCTCTCTCTCTCTCTCTCTCTCTCTCTGTCTTTATGTTCCAAGGACAGGTTGGAAGATTAGGCTAAGAATAAAACCTTTATCCTTATGTAATAAAGTTTTGAGTTCTGAGTTCTCTCTCTCTCTCTCTATGTCTCTCTCTCTCTGCCTCTCTCTCTCTCTCTCTCTCTCTCTCTCTCTCTCTCTCTCTTTCTCTCTCTCTCTCTCTCTGTCGTCCGCTATCGACCTTTCTTCCTTCTTTCTCTGGCGTGTTTTAACTGTTTTACAACTCATGGTACATACCATGTTGTGCCAGGCAAAGGTCATGCTTAAACCAAAGGTGTTGGCAACCAGTAGAGGCGTGAGGACCCGCAGCGAAGCTCGACGGTGGTTGGTCAACGAGGTGCCTTTCCTGTACCAGAACCCCAACAGCATTATCACACTGCCAGTCAGAAAGGCAGGGTATGCTAAGTAGATCTGGAAGTAAAAAAAACATTCTGCAGTGGAAACGGGTCATAAAAACAACTTTAACAAGCAACATGAAAAACAGACACGAGTAGTAGTAGTAGTAGTAGTAGTAGTAGTAGTAGTAGTAGTAGTAGTAGTAGTAGTAGTAGAACCTGCATGAGAAGCAGCCTTGGTAGTACAGTCGTACCAAGTCTTTATGTTGTTGTTGTAATGATGGAGATGTAAGAAGCAGTAATATTAGTTGCCGTTCTTGTTATTATTGTTGGCGTTGGTCTTGCGAGTGTGGTGTTTGTTTGTTTGCTTAACGCCCAGCCGACCACGAAGGGCCATATCAGGGCCAGGGGCGGACGAGGGGGGGGGGGGGCACAGGGGGCACGTGCCCCCCCCCCCCAAAAAAAAAAAGAAAAAGAAGAAAAAAAAAAAAAAAGATTTTTCTATGCTGATTCTATGACCATTTCTAAGTTCAAATGGCACCAGATGGCACCATTTTGCTTCTTTGGGCAAACATTTTTTTCCGGGGGAGCATGCCCCCGGACCCCCCTACCAAATTCGGGCGCTTCGCGCCCATCACATTCACTTTCGATTCAAAGTGCCCCCCCCCCCTTACAAAGCAACTGATCCGCCCCAGAGGGCGGTGCTGCTTTGACATATAACGTGCGCCACACACAAGACAGAAGTCGCAGCACAGGCTTCATGTCTCACCCAGTCACATTATTCTGACACCGGACCAACCAGTCCTAGCACTAACCCCATAATGCCAGACGCCAGGCGGAGCAGCCACTAGATTGCCAATTTTAAAGTCTTAGGTATGACCCGGCCGGGGTTCGAACCCACAACCTCCCGATCACGGGGCGGACGCCTTACCACTAGGCCAACCGTGCCGGTATTGCGATTGTGGTGGGTGATGGTGACACAGGCTGAGGCAGAATAGGGAACAGCTCATTTGAAGAAAACACCAGACAGACAAACAGACATGTATACCAACAAAACAAAATTTAACAAAATAATAATGCAGCCAAGAACGACAAAAACTCACCAAATTAAAATTGCTGAGCGAGAACTGAACGATTTTCTCCGCCTCGTAGAAGAGAAGCTTGATCCTCAAGATCTCCAGGCTCAGCTTGAAACGGATGAACACGGCGCGCAGTTCAGACAACTTGATGAGAAGTTTCACCACGGTTTCTATGGCAACAATGCCCAGGTAGACAAACTTTGCCACGATCCCAACAAAGGGCACCAACATGGCGACAAGCGCGGCATTCTCGGCAATGCACAGTGCAATTAAGCAATCATCGTATACCTAGATAGTCCACGAAAAACAAAAAAACAATGAACAAACCAATGTATTTATTGACAGACATATGCATATCTCCTCTTCCGCCCCCTTCCCATCCCCGCCCCCTCCCCCCTCCACCCCCTTAAAGGCTGCCATATACGTAGCGTTCATTAATTAATTCATATTGTTTACATGTGCCAATAATGTTATAAAACTGTACCCAAGGGGATACAAAAAACGATTGGCTGTAGCTTTCGAACACAGAAAAAATTAGTTCAGTATTGCAAAGTGGTGTTGATAGTGTCGAATGTAAACAGAACAGTCTCAAAGTGAAAGTGGATGTTGTCCAGAAATTGCGAAGTTAACAAGAATACAGAAAAGCGCGCTTTCCTGCTTAGCACAATACGCTACCGCGCTAATCTGGCGTGTCAATATCACTACATTTTGCACGTGGAAGGTGAGCGATTTCCTTCACGCGGGGATTGACGAAGCTGTTCTGTCTGTGTTGACGGTCTAAAAATAGCCCAAGTCCTGGAGAACTGTTGCTAAACATAGCAATAAAGAATTAATCATTTCTCGTAATTGGTAAGGACTTCAAACCTAACACTTTGCAGGAAGCTTAATTTATACATCCCCGCAACGATGGGAAAATCCCTGGAAGTAATTAAACTAATTAAATAGGACTATGTCAGCCTTTAACATACAAACAAAATGACACGTGTCGTAAACTGAGCCTGAGGTTCGAATATAATAGAAATACACAACATGCATTTTTTTTGAAGAAATCTGAGAAAAAACAACACTTAAAGGCTGAATTCAAGGTTGTTGTTTTTCTTTATCTCATAAGTTGTGGATATGTCTGCCCACTACAAATACCAGTGGGTCGACGTAATCGTGACTGTTTCGTTTTGTCTATAATATATTTACTAAAACAAACAAGCATTTTCATTGCCTACCTATCACCGGGGCACCCCCACCCCCACCCCCGAGACAGTAATTCTAACTTTAAGAACAAATGTGAACAGACGTGAGCGTTCCGAAACCTTCTAAATGTTTACTGAGATAGACCTAAACAAAGCATGTTTCAAGCATAGAGCTTGTCATGGAAACTGAAAAAGAAAAAAATTGCACTCAAACAAACAACCCATTGCCTACCGTGTACGCTCCTGGCGTCAGTTCGAACCGAAAGTCCAGTGCCTGCAGTTCCTTTGTACGGCATGTATTGATAACTTTGTCTAAATACTCGCTCATCGTTTTGTTGCTGGACTTTACTTTTATTTCATCATCGTGGAGTGTTTTGTTGAACTTCATGCTCTTTCTGAAGTAGCGATTTGCAGCGTTGTACCTTTGGCAGAAAGGATCCTGTTTCATCACATCCTTCTGTCTTAAATCTACTTCGTCGCAATGTTCTCGTAATTGGCTCACAGTCAAAACGGCCGCCGCTTGTCTGAAGTCTGTCATGTCTCTTTTCAGCTGTTGCACATCGGAGCCTCCACAGATGTCGAGCTTAAATAGAGTCTCCATTTTGTTGTAGTAGTCGTCCATGTCACGGCGTACGCTGCTCAGATTGGACACAGCCTCTGACAGGGCGTCCCCGTATTGCAGTTTGATGTTGGCTGCAGGGAAGGACAGGGCGAACACTGCTAGGAACATGCCGATCAGAGACAGCAGCACTGCGGATATAAACACGCCCCGCTTCACCTGCTCCAGCCAGATCTTCCGCTGGGGACACGAGACACTCAGACACAGGTTCTCTTTGGTTTTCTGTCGGTAGATCAGGATTTGTTCCGCTAGAAGAAGCGACGGTATTGACAATGACGTCACGAAAAAGGCTATCATTGTGATAACTACATTGTCCTTGCTCATGCCGCAAAGTTCCGTGAGCCAAATTGGCAGGTCATGTGACCACGACGTGCTGAGGCTAGCAATATACAACAGCAAGGACTTCCACACGGTCAGAGTAACACCAGCTCTGTGCGTCAACAAAGGCAGCAAAACGTGTTTAGCATGAATGAAGAGCGTCCCACCGCAGAGTATCATGGCAGACAGGGAAGACGGTGCACTGCGAACAGGGGGAATGGTCGACGGTTTGAGACACGACTGAACCAGGCGAGCGAGGTGGCAAAGAATCAAGGTCAAGGTTGTTGTCATGTAGAGGCAGAAGATTGCGATTCTCACAAACCTGTTGTTTTAAATGGGATGGTTGGTTGGTTATTATTGTTTATTGTCTAGTCTCTTTAGCATTTTTAAATGGAAAGACATGTACAGTTTCGACTTTACGAAAAAGAAAAATGAAAAGAAAATGATAAAAAAGTAGAATTATTTGGTATTGATCGGACTCATGTTTCGACGCAATGATCAAGAGAGAAAAAAGGTTGTTTTAACGTTATGTGTGTGGGGGAAGCTTTCCTGATTACCACTTCATACAATAAAATTAATCCAAGAATTATAACGTTAATTCATGAATTGATGGGTACATTACTTTACTGTCTAATTCAGACACCCGTTTTGGACATTCATATGTAAAGTTCTAAATTTGAAATGAATTTTAGAGAAACTAACTTATTATCATTGTTAGGCTGTTTGTTTATGGCCGGCAGTCAGAACAATTACATATAAGGATAGTTTGGGTTCACTTATAGGTGTACAAAGTAGCAACTTAAACGTTTTGAAAAATATAATAGGATACTTGTTTCGAGACACCTACACACAATACTTTTCATGTGGCATATATATATGCAACTCAAAACACTCTAGAAGGTGGCAAGTTATCAATAATAGGATAAAAGGTCAAGCTCTTCTCCTTAAAACATCATAGCTCTGAAACCTCACGTTACTGACACACACACATATATATATATAGAGAGAGAGATATATATATATATATATATATATATATATATATATATAAATTCTTTCTTAATAAATATCAATTCTACACTTTGGCCTTAAATCAAAGTGTTTCCCTTCACAGATATCCTCTTGGGGTTGTCAGATGAGGGTAGTCTCCCATGCCAACAGAAGCTATCATTCAGAGAATGGTTTGCTTCTTAGTTGGATACCATGGGTTGACAACTCTCGCCATCAGTACCAACTGACCACTGATGAGACACAATAGTGTCGAAACACGTGTCTGGTCTAGGTACAAATACAATGGTCCTCCTCAGGACTAGATTACCTTGCGATACGTCCCCCACAAAGGGACTTTGCTCTGTAAATCTCGGTCCCCCTTGAGGAGGGTCTGATGCTCCCAATAGGCTGTCTGTGATGGGATACTTATTTCTCTCTCTATCTCTGCTAAGAGATTTTAACAAATCTCGGAAGAAAGTCTCTGCTGACTTTCAATTGTTTCTTTCACAATTTCTGATGTTTTATATATATATATATATATATATGTTTTAGAGCGCTGTTAATAAAGGCTGCTTTTAGCTGCAATTTGCACCCACTTATACCGACCTGAAGGATGTAGTTTCTTGTCGATGCTGACACTGAAGGGAAGCTGGATGGCCTCCAGGAGATCGTACGCCGACGTCGCCAGAGCTCTCGTCATCACTTGTACAAACAGTGCTAACTGGGGAAAACATCAGCAAGGTCAGGATAAACTTGGCCAACAATGATACAGAATACAGAATACAGAGTCTTTAATTGCCAACGGTTGGGAATTTGTGATAAAGTAATTGAAAGTAAATGAAATGAGATCAAATGAGATGTTTGCCACTTTTAAATGATTAATAAACAATCACTACACGTGTCATTTTAGTCAACCGTTCACAATGTATAGCACGTTTGGGATTGACGATCTTTCACAAGGGTAACTTGAAAGTCTCTAAAATGAGTTGATGCAGTCTATTTTTTTCACATGATCAAGATACACGTATTATTATTACTGGTTTTATCTGACCGGGAACTAGCAAAACTGGATCTAGTCTAATAGGGGCTTAACGTCTACTAACATATTATACGTTATATGTATTTTTGACCAAAATATGACATTTTACACAGATCAAGACAGTCAGTGTTCCTCCGAGATCGCGCTAGCGGTCGAGGTGAACAACGACTGTCGAGATATGTGTAAATTGTCATAGTTTGTATGTATGTATCGATCGATTCTGGTTAGAATTTATTGTAGTTTTTATGATTGAACGCACACAAACATGCACTAGTTTGTAGTCTCGGCTGGCCGCCTAAGCATGAAGTTTTGTCGGCCTCTGACGTTAGCTCAAAGAAGGGAAATCCAGTGTCCAATCGATACATTAGGCCATGAAGTTGTTGATTTGCTAAAGAAGAGGAAAAGTGAGGACGATTGGACAAACATGATATTGTGACTGCTTGACGAATATTGACAACTGTTCGAACAGCAAGATGCACTACTTACAAATAAAGATTCGTTCGAACAATACTCTACCTGACCCAAAGTCCGCCACACTAACGGCTGTTGTGACGGAGTCGGTGTCGACGGCGAAAGTGTGTGCTGGGTGTGGCTGAGGGACGGACGGCAGAGAGACACTGGTCCAGGGAGATTTCAGCAGAGAAGGAAAACAGGCATGCAGCACGTGCAAGAACACCGAGAGTACAGACGCCAACAGTAGTATCCAGCCTAAAACCAAAATAGTGTTAAAGGTGAAGGATAACTGAGCTGATACGTACGACAGTCACAGTTTGTAATTGCTTCGGGCGTCTTTGTTTCTTGACCAGAATGCTTGATGTTGGTTGACTTGTTTTCCTAAGACTCTGCACTTCCCTTTGATATAAGGCTCACTGTGTATAACTGGATCAAATACGTGATAGTCGCTAATGAATAAAATAAATAGTGCTATTTTCCGATTAAAGTACATACCGTGATTAAGTGGAACCCGGCAGAGAGGAGGGTAACACCGCAACAGTTGGTCTACATCGTTGTGTACCCGTGTACGTGTGTTTAGTTTGATTATCTCCTAGAGGAAATGGATATTTAGGAAAATATACAATGCAAATGGCGGCCATAGTTATTATTTTCCTGATATCTACTTCTTCGGGAAAATAATCAAAACCAAACGTACACACAGCAAGAGGTGCAGCAAGATGATTACCTCCCCTGGAGACCATTTTCTCAGATTCAGCTGAATCGCTATATCCACTTTCATTTTGTGATTTTGTATTTATTTGTTTAAACTGATAACAGAATTGATTACAACTCACCAGAATACAGCAGACCCTGGCGTAAGACCTCAGCGGGCAGTAATTGTCCGAGAGCTTGCAGCGTGTCCGGCGGGCCCCCACTGGCCAGTGCAGCGTACATCAAACCTCGAAACAGCCAGCGGCGAGGTCCGGATGGCCATACACCAACACCATACTGACCAGTGGCCAAACTACCACCGCCACCGAAGGCAGGAGATAAGAGCGCGGAGTTGCTGTTGATGGTTTCAATGGCCGCCCAGAAACCAAGGATCGCTCTGAAGACATCGCCGCTGAGCGACAGAGATTAAGCAATGATAAAATCAATATAATAGTCCATGGTTATTAGTGTTTATCGTCTCCTCAGCAGTTATTGCTATTCAAGATCGAGATTAATCCATCAGCAATACAAAGTATCTATCCATCAATCAAGCAAACAAGCAAGCACGCACACATTTAATTTGTTTTCAATTTGTCTAGTGAATTCCAGTGTAGCTAAACTAAAGTGTGCATTGAACACATCAGAACAATGTCCGTTCAGCTATATGTAAAGTAGTAGGTTATCCATCCATCGATCAATCAATCATTCAACCAATCGATCTAGCAAGCAAGCAAACAGGCAGAGACATTAACTAGCTTTCATTTCTTCTCGTAAATTCAAATGTAGCTAAACTAAAATGTGCATTGACAACACCAGAACAACTTCCGTTCAGCTACATGTAATGTATCTTAGGCCAAAAAAAAATAGGTCTGTTTACGGTAACATAGGCCCAAAAAATAGGGTCGGTAGGTCGGGATTTTTTTTTTTTCCCCCAAAAAAACATATTTTTACGTTATTTTGCCAAAAAAACATGATTTATTTTATTTTTTTTTCCCCCAAATGCCAAAAAAAGTCTAGGGTCGCGCGAAAAACCTAGGGTCGGTCGGGTTACCGTAAACAGACCTATTTTTTTTTTGGCCTTATCAATCGATCGAGCAATCAGTCAACTGATAAAAGAACGAATGAATTAATCAATTGTGACCCTCCACCACGAATTGAGTCGCATGTCACCTACCGCGGTTATGCGGTAGGCTAAATATAAGTCCGGGGAGTGTCTGGTAACAGTGTGAGGGTCCCCTTAGTCACAGGCTTATAACTCAAACAGTTTTGGCTCTTTTCTAAAACGGTTTTCACCACTGGATAGAGCATAACAAACTCTTTAGGAAAATGTAAAAATATGAAAATCATGCAAAGGTGACATGCGACTCATTTCGTGGTGGAGGGTCACAATTGAGCAATCAACGTGTACAGTAGATGATGCCTTCTCAAGGTAACCACGATACGAGTACATGGCATTCTTAAGCCCGTGTAAGTTACAAAGCCATAGAAAAACAAGTTGTTTGTTCAATACGGTAGCACTATGAAGTACTACAACTACTACTACTACTACTAGTACTACCACTGCTACTGCTACCACTGCTAGTACTACTGCTACTACTACTACTACTACTACTACTACTACTACTACTACTACTACTACCACAGACTACTACGACTAAGACGAAGACTACTACTACTAGTACTACTACTACTTCTCCTTCAATCTCTATAAACGCAACTGTCGGGTTTATTTTGACAAGCAGTATATCACATCAAGGTCTGCATCAACTCACAGTGACGTGAACAATATAACTGCTGTGGGTTTGACTCCAAGTTCCTCATCGTCAGAGTCAGACCAGCTGACGGACGCCACGGAGAGCAGACACCCTGCGATCTGCAGCAACGAAGCCAGACACACCAGCAGGCGAAGAAAACCAAACAACAGATTCTCCACGATCACCTGCAAGTTGACCTGCGTAGGAAATATTCATTTGTTATTGTTTTTTCAAAGGCGGAAGATATTTACAGGAGACCTGGCCACCTCTGTCAATACCACATCGAAAACATATCCTACCTAACTTAAAACACACACTCACACACACACGCACACACACACACACACACCAAAACACACCAAAACACACACCAAAACACACACACACACACACACCAAAACACACACCAAAACACACACACATACACAAACACACACCCACAAACATACACACACACACACACACACACACACACACGCGCGCGCTAACACACACACACACACACACACACGCGCGCGCGCGCGCGCACGCACACACACAAATGTCCACTCTGTATTGGTCTTTTTCTGTCTGTGTGTGATGAGTTTTGAGGATGAAAGTCGATTGTTCATGTCAATGCTTGTGATTCTCCCGTGTGCCAGGGGGCTTGGTTCTGCATAACTCCCATTACTCTAGTGCACAAGTCAGTATGCGTTTAACTTCTCTTTGTTCTTCATGTCTGTGTGTCTGTGCATGCTAAAAGCAGAAACTATTTGAGTATGTAATACCTTCGCGGGTTGAAGTTCTATCCAAAACTTCTGTCTACCCTCTCCGGAGACAAATCGAACGGCTGAAGTGTCGCCTGCGATTGTCAGTTCAGCGTTGCGGAAGACACGGGCATCATGCACGTGCATCAGTTCAAGCGCTCGTTCGTGCAGCTCGTGGTCTGTGGGTGCATGCTGTTGCCAGTCTAATTTCTGGTGTTGGAAGAAGTTGTTGATGTCCTTCTCCCGTATTCCGTGTGGACATCGAATTTTCTGGGTAGCCAAGGGAAACATGAATGTGACGCGAGTACTAACATGTTTGTTTGTTCGTTCATGGGCTGAAACCCCCACGGCTTCTACATGTATGACCGTTTTTACCCCGCCATTTAGGCAGCCATACGCCGCTTTCGGAGGAAATGTACTAACATGTGATAGTCTTCCTGTGATGTGTGTGTGGGGGGGGGGAGAGGGGGGAGGGGTGTGTGTGTGTGTGTTTGTGCGTGTGTGTGCGTGTGTGTGCGTGTGTGTGCGTGTGTGTGTGTGTGTGTGTGTGTGTGTGTGTGTGTGTGTGCGTATATGTGTGTGTGTGCGTGTGCGTGTGTGTTTGTGTGTGTGTGTGTGTATGTGTGTGTGTGTTAAACCTCAGCTGTACTTTTTATTATGCACGTAATGCACCTTTAAATGAACCTTTGACATTAAATACAGTATCAAACTTAAAGTTACAGTGAAGTTTGTGCGAAAAGATGATCAAGATCATGACCTGCTTTTTACTGGACAGATTTACCTGTGATTCATATTTGTGGAATGCGTGTCAGTGTCACTAAGTTAGTAGAAGAACGAGAGAAATGGAGTCATTCTAAAATAAACATTTGTCAAGAGCGAGAGCGAGAGAGAGAGACGTTGACCCCCTCCCCCCTTCACACACACAAGTAAACACAAACACACACACACACACATACACACACACACACACGTACGTTTTAACTTTGCCCACCACCCTACACCCCTCCCACCCTACTCTTTCGTTGTTTGTTTACCATGAGTCTTCAAGTTGTGACTTCGCGTGCGAAGCGAAACTGGCTTTTGTTCCGACGTCACAAGGAAGTTACTCTGTTGTAATGTCAGTGTAGAGTAAATAATTATATATGCCGTCGCGATATAACCTTGAACGGTTGAAAACGACGTTAAACACCAAATAAATAAAGAAAGAAAGTACATATATCGCTTTGTGGACTTAAGTCTCATTCGTTTGATTAAACAGAACGCTGCTTTTTTTTCATAATTATGCACATAATACAGATACCGACTATGGTTTTAATACTCTGGTGTGTGTACACACACGCACTCACGCACGCACGCACGCATTTATACACACACACACACACACACGCACGCACACACGCACGCACACACACACACAAACACACACACACACACAAACACACACACACACACAAACACACACACACACACACACACACACACACACACACACACACACACATGCCTGTAGAGATCAGTGGGAAACATTTGCTAGAGATTGAGTAACACGACACACACACACACACCCACACACACATGCCTGTAGAGATCAGTGGGAAACATTTGCTAGAGATTGAGTAACACGGTTTCAAAAAATGTGCAAAATCGGATCATTTTTTGCACACACAAAAACGAACAGTCAAAAATACTGTTTATGATCTTTGGACTGTATTATCTAAGCAATGCAAAAACAAAAATGGCCAGCTGAATGTTTTAGACAGATATAGATACAGTAAAAATGCAAGAGACACTGTGTCCGCGGTCATCGAAAAACTTACATGTGGCAGCAGTCTGCCTCTCTTTTGATGCCGATTATCAAAACTTCATTTGTGTTTTAGACTAGGCCTATCTTGTTTTTTATTAACTACTAGAGTCATCAAACTACTGTCGACCGTATAATGTTCAGATGTCTATTTTTAAAACGTTGTTTAGATTAGTGTGTCTGCTCGTTGACGAGCAAGGCAGACTACGTGATTAATTACAAATACGTTTCACACTTTTTTGAAGTATTAAGTAATTACGTTATTTTTGTTAGAATGTATATGTATTTGATGTTTAGATAGTATGGTTTTTATTCATAGTTAATATGTAAAGCGCGTAGAGCACAGTTCACTGTGGTTCGCGCTATATAAGCTCTCATTATTATTATTATTATTATTTAAGTTATTGAGATATCACAGTGCGAGAAGAAATGTATAGAGCAAATCGAGAAAATGAATTATTGAACGAAGCGCAAAGCGCTGAATTCAATAATTATTTTCAAGATTTGCTCTATAAATCTCTTAGCGCACGGTGATTGTTTCAATAACGATACTGTCAGTAACGACAATAGATTAGAACGTTTTAAAAAGCACATTCTTCTGCCAGCGTTTGGATAAATTGTGGACAGATCGAGTTAGATCTACTTGTGTGTGTGTGTGTTGGCTTTGCACATTTCGGGGGTATTGACGGTTTCATCGCCGACCATGCATTTTACGATTTGATTACCCTCTGTGCCGCTTCATCGATTAGCTACTAACAGCATGAGTTACAGTTGAGCGAAATGTACCCGTTAGCATACAGTTTCACTTAAGTATTAATTATTGGGCGGCCCTATGCTCCACAGGGAGTCTACAGGAATAAGTCAAGTAAGTCAATTAATTATTGGTATAAAAAACAACATGTACCGAAATGTTCTATGCTCCCCAAAAAATGAACGACCCCCAAGCAACTGAGTGGCGTCCCCTGATGTCAAACGACTCAAAGTGACATGTTCGTTCCCTCATTCGCCAAAAAATAAAGTTGGCATGTTATTTCTCGCAATGTACCTGCATTCATCTGGGAGGTTGGTGCTATGATTACATGGTAAGAATGTTTTGAAGCCTTCGTGTGTTCTGTTTACATCGTAGTTGTCTTGAAATATGCGAAAACCTGAACTGTTGGTGTCGTCTGCTACATATACGAGTAGGACAGTCTATTGAATCAGTCGACTTCTAAATACTGCTTTGTCCAGCTCGAAATCTGTCAGAAAAAAAAACTTTTGCTTTTAGCCGCGGGAAATGTTAGGGTCAAGCATCATTGTTTGGGAATGTGGAGACGATAACCTACATGCCACTAACACAGTGGTTGAGAAGAATCTTCGCAAGTCGAAAGAAGAGGCTCAGATTCACTGTGGCACAGGCGCATGAAATCTGTCCAAAAAACCACTTCTGCTAACCCGCGGGAAATTTAGGGTCAAGCATCATTTGGTAATGTGGAGAAGATAAGCTACATGTCACCATGACCATTTATCCTGGACCGCCAACTAGCTCTCTCTCTCCGCTCTATCTCTCTATTACGAGGTAGCGCCTCTCGTGCCCTTTCAGAAATCAGGGGGGCGTCATATCCGGTGTCGATTGTAAACATGGACGCTATTATCGAAGTTGCCGAGGTAAGTTCTGAAAATGCTAAAATAAACTCAGCAAAAGTGTAAATTATGGAACATGTTTTTCGATGAGTTTTGTTAAGTTTAGTTTGGAGTTTTGGAAAATCCAGTTCATTGTCACCTTCCATTGTCACAAATAACTGGAGCGTGCTTTCTTTCCACTGTCTTCGAATCGCTGGCCTTTCAAATCGGACGTGACGCGCCCCTGAAAGTCGAGAGAGAGCTGGGGTCGTAACCTCGAAGGGTTACGTGACGAGTTGGCGGTCCAGGCTATTTGGTCTATGATGTCACTAACACGGAGGATGGGAAGAATCTTCTCAAATCAAAAGAAGGGGCATAGCCTCGCTTTGGAAAAGAGCGGAAGAATACGCTCTCTGGAAAAGTTAGCGCACTCCAAGAGTGCGGTAACAGTTTTAAGCGCATTGCCATTAGCCAATCAACTGTTCCACATCAGTCATGTGACACCAGTACTTACTGACAATTATTATTATTATTATTATTATTATTATTATTATTATTATTATTATTATTATTATTATTATTCTTTTCGCTGATCATCAGGGGTGAATGGCGGCACGGTTGGCCTAGTGGTAAGGCGTCCGCCCCGTGATCGGGAGGTCGTGGGTTCGAACCCCGGCCGGGTCATACCTAAGACTTTAAAATTGGCAATCTAGTGGCTGCTCCGCCTGGCGTCTGGCATTATGGGGTTAGTGCTAGGACTGGTTAGTCCGGTGTCAGAATAATGTGACTGGGTTAGACATGAAGCTTGTGCTGCGACTTCTGTCTTGTGTGTGGCGCACGTTATATGTCAAAGCAGCACCGCCCTGATATGGCCCTTCGTGGTCGGCTGGGCGTTAAGCAAACAAACACACAAACAAACAAACACACTTCTGGCTCTTAGAAAGCTGTAGGGGATAACAGTGGCCACACCCCGGTGTGAAAGGATGAAGTGTCCGTCTGTTTGAAAGTCGGGCGGACTTTTATTCCTAGGAAAATGTGTCCCACGGGACTCACAGTCCGACCCTTAATATAGGCTAGGAACGAAAGTCTGTAGGACTCTTTTTCCCAGCGGACAACTTTTCCTTTTACATCTGTATACCGCTTCTGCTGGCGGGCTAAACAAAGTGAGGGCCGATGCTTTCTACTCATCGGTGGGCAGACCGAGCTCAACAGCCTTGGCGGGCAGTCGATCTAGGGACCCCTGATGATCACCACAAATACCTTCATCAAGTGCATTTTCTAATCGTGGACAATTGTAACATTTTAGTAGCAGCTGGGTAATAACCGTTCAGAAACGAGTAGACTATCCCTCGAATTCTCCCTCTTGTGGTGATTACAAATGTTAAAACATCGAACAGAAATGATCAGGGAAAAAATGTTTAAGACATGCTCTGTATAAAGCATTTCAGAGATGAAAAAAATGTTTAAGACATGCTCTGTATAAAGCATTCCAGAGATGAAAAAAATGTTTAAGACATGCTCTGTATAAAGCATTTCAGAGATGAAAAAAATGTTTAAGACATGCTCTGTATAAAGCATTTCAGAGATGAAAAAAATATTCAAGACATGCTCTGTATAAAGCATTTCAGAGATGAAAAAAATATTTAAGACATGCTCTGTATAAATCATTTCAGAGACGACAAAAATGTTTAAGACATGCTCTGTATAAAGCATTTCAGAGATGAAAAAAATTGGCTTTACCGACGAAGTTTTGGTTAATGGACACAACGGCACGCGGCTATTCATTGTGAACAAGAAAACATCGGGTACAACATAAGAAGTATGTCAATACTGCAATATTGCAAAACATATTTCCGAAGGTAAATAAAGGTAGGATTTACAATTACAAATGTCTGACGGTATTCGAATCTTGTTTTTCTGCATTTCTTGAATGTACTATGGAGAAAACAAAACACGCATTATCTGCATATATGCTATTTCCCTTTCGTTGTCTTTGGAACAAATAAATCTAGGATACAAAAGAAAAAAAATGAGAGAGAGAGAGCGAAAGAGAGAGAGGAGAGAGACAAAGAGAACGAACGAACAAAGGAACAAACTCTATTTTACAAGGAAAAAGGTTTAAGGCACATTGCCTTGTCCAACAACCAGTCCTTAAACAAATACTAAACATATACAATTCAATAAAGAAGCATACAAATTTTAACAAATAATAGAAGAAGAAATGCTAAATGCAACCAGAATGTAAAATGGGGAAAAACAATGCGGAGAAAGTTACAAACAAACAAACAAACAAACAAACAGAGAGCGGAGGAAGAGACAGGGAGCAAGAGAGGAGAGAAAGAGAATAAGTA
>NC_090247.1:63166483-63193983 GCF_037325665.1 Littorina saxatilis
TACCGAACCGGTCTTCATGAAACTTTCCATGAGAGTTCCTGGGTATAATATCACCAGACATTTTTGAGTCACTTGAGAAAATGTGACTCTATGTAATCGGTCAGTGTTAGTCTGTCCGGCCGGCCGTCCGGCCGGCCGGCCGTCCGGCTGGCCGTCCGGCCGGCCGTCCGGCCGGCCGTCCGTAGACACCACCTTAACGTTGGACTTTTCTCGGAAACTATCAAAGCGATCGGGCTCATATTTTGTTTAGTCGTGACCTCCAATGACCTCTACACTTTAACGATGGTTTCGTTGACCTTTGACCTTTTTCAAGGTCACAGGTCAGCGTCAAAGGAAAAATTAGACATTTTATATCTTTGACAAAGTTCATCGGATGTGATTGAAACTTTGTAGGATTATTCTTTACATCAAAGTATTTACATCTGTAGCCTTTTACGAACGTTATCAGAAAAACAAGGGAGATAACTAGCCTTTTCTGTTCGGCAACACACAACTTAACGTTGGGCTTTTCTCGGAAACTATACAAGTGACCGGGCTCAAATTTTATGTGAACGTGACTCCCAGTGACCTCTACACTTTGACGTCTGCTTTGGTGACCTTTGACCTTTGGTGACCTTTGACCTTTTTCAAGGTCACAGGTATGCTTCAGGTATGCATTGTGTTGTTAATAGCAATTTCTTCCTGTCCATCTGATGCCTCATATAATATTCAGAACTGCGAAAGTGACTCGATCGAGCGTTTGCTCTTCTTGTTTGTTCATGTTTTCAATAAATGTCCTTGATGACGTCATATTCGGTATTTAGTGAAAGTTGAGGCCGCACTGTTACGCCCCCACACACACACACACACACACACACACACACACACACACACACACACACACACACACACACACACACACACACATACGTTTGAACTTTGGCCACCCCCTACCCCCCTCGCTCTTTGCTTTATCGTTGTTTGTTTACCATGAGTCTTCAAGTTGTGACTTCACGTGCGAAGCGAAACTGGCTTTTGTCCCGACGACACAAGGAAGTTACTCTGTTGCAATGTCAGTGTAGAGTAAATATATCGCTTTTTGCTGACCGAAAGTCTCATTCGTTTAATTAAACAAAACACTGCTTTTTTCATATGCACATAATACATATACAAAACATAGTTTCATTACTCAGATGTGTGTAATGCATACACATTCGATTTAGTGAAAGTTGAGGCCGCACTGTCACGCCCCCCCCCCCTGCCCACACACACGCATACGTACGTTTTAACTTACGCCATAATTTTTTCTATCAAATTGATTGGAATTTTGGTCAAGCAATCTTCGATGACGTCCAGTATATGGGATTGAATTTCCGCTTGGCAGCTTACAAATTAGTTAATTAGTTTGCTCATCAAAGTTGTCATCAAAATCGAATTTTTACTAACAGATTTAGAAATGATTGCATCGTATTCCTCATCTTCTCATGAATTCAAAAATATATTGATATGTCATTTGCACTTTACAAATGTGCTCAGAATTACAGAAAATAGGAAAGTACAGTACTACGTTCGCACGATTCGCGGAGACGAGCGTGACCCGTCTCGATCTTCGGGTGTGGTTAGTCGAGACTATCTAAATATAGTCTCGGGGATGATTGTTTTATGGTGTTGATATTTTAGTTTGATGCCGACATAATATTGACTAAATGGTTTTATATCGCTTCACGCGACTTGCTTTGTTTTGTTTTGTTTTTAATAGATGGGACAAGGAACAAGCGTCGTGACTGGCAGACACACAATCGTTTATGTTACATCATTCTGACAAAAAAATAAACATTGGTAATATTTGTCTTACGTTAAAAGCACACACTCGCGCACACACTCGCGCACCCACGCGTTCTCTCGTGCATTGTAGGTCCACCACCCTCCCCGTTGCACACTCTCACGCATCCGTTCAAATTTATGTATGACACATACGAGTCATTCTGATAATCATCGATCCACGCTATCGCTGCAGGTCTCTCTGACAGGATGAATAATTACTACTCGCATTAAAGGGAAATCTATCAAAACAAGAATACAGATTTGTCTCCCATGATTTTCGCTAATGTTTCTGAGACGAGACGAACTGAGACAAAAGTGATTGCAGATTGGCCGACTTCGACAGTGATCTCCGTTCTGTTCTTCACAGTTATGATAAAGACATCGTTCTAAGGTCAAAACAAGTCGAAATGTTGAGACTGCTGTGGGAAGGATACCGTGATATTGTTGAATCACTCCCAACTGGTCACGGAAAAAGTTTCGTCTGCTTCGTAGCCAAAGTTGATTATCACGTGACACTCACGGTTGCCATATTTAGAGTTGTTTGCACAGTAAATACACCCGCGAAAGATAGCTCGCTTGAAACTGTCTTACATATCAATTCCTTTGTAATTTAAAAATTACACAACACCATGAAAAATCATTATCGACGATCGCGAGTCTGCTTATATCAATAACACATTACGAAAAGCTCTAATAACAATCAAGATTACTCACTATGTAGCAGAAATAGAAGTTAGTTTCGGTTAGAAATAGTTATTTTTTCATCGTGGGATTTCCCCATGTTTCTTTACTTATCATTTGTATTGCATGTACCGTATCCTGCTACTCATCGACTAAAAGAAAAAATCTTTTTTATAGAATGACAGGTGTCGTATCCCAAACGCGCGGTGTGAGTGTGCTTGTGATTTTGTGAGATTGTTTGTTTGTTTGTAAGTAAATCTGTATATGTTTTCATTTGTTTGTAAAGTTTATTCCTCTGAACCTCGCATCTTGAACTGTATGGTATTCTAGATGAAAATCAAGCTTTCTATATCATTTTTCGAATCAAAGAAAGTTAACTTTCGTGTCAACTGCAAAATGGGTAAACTGTGCGAGTGATGAGTCATTTTCATTGGAAATACAGCAATGACTCAAATTATTCATAAATACGTCAATCGCTACATATTAAAGAAAGAAAGAAAGAAAGAAAGAAAGAAAGAAAGAAAGAAAGAAAGACATATATGAATAAATCAATACATACAAGAAGAAATAATGAATTAATGAATACATTGATAAATGTCAGAACAACAATCAAATAAATCAATGAGTAGATCTATCAATACAAATACAATTGAACATATCAATTCAGCAATCCATTAACCAATCCATCAATCAAACAGTCAATCAACACAAGCAATGCAATCGAAAAAACAATTAATCAATCAATCAATCAATCAATCAATCAATCAATCAATCTATCATTCAATCAATCTATCAATCAATCAATATACAAATTAAAAAACAAATAATCAGAACAAACAGATAGTTATAAAGGAAGACAAAAAAAAACCACAAACACATATTTCAATGCCTATACCCTTGACCTACGTTCGTGTTAAAGATATATTTTGCTGAGGATTTTCAATATTTTGGATTGCTGAGTAGTGTACGTTGTACTCGTTACACTCTATGTATTTCCTGTTTGATCATTATCACTTATTTTCAATGAGATATCAATGGTGTTCGTGTTAGTGTTGTGTGCTCCCGTTTCCGAACTATTAAATTAATTGTCGAGTCATAGTTGTAAGAAAAGGTGCGGTCGTGGATTAAATGAATAGATAAATAAATAAAAATAGAAATAAATAAATACAGAAACAAATTAGAACAGAAATACAGATGAAAAAAAACAAACAAGGAATACATAACTAAAACAATCAATGAGTTAATGTATATATTGATCAGCTGAATAAAGGCATGAATAAATGAATACATAAAAAATTAGATAAAGAAATAAAGTAATACAGCAAGTAATACTATAAAAGAGCATTGCACCAAGAAGAAAACAAAATAGCCACAAGGGTGCATAACTCAGACATATTTGTTTTCCTTTCCGATATATTTTGATTACGATTACCAATGTTAGGATGGTTGAGTAGTACTGTACTGATTCAACACTATGTGTTTCCTGTGTGATTACTATGCAACACCTTGCGATGGAATAACAACAATGTGCGTACAAGTGTTCTGTGTTCACTTTGCAGTACTGTTGAGTCATAGTTATATGCACAGCTGACGTTTACAAATTATTTCCGTATTGCAATGTTTAGTTTCGAACGACAGCAACAACAAACAAGTCGCGTAAGGCAAAAATACAACATTTAGTCAAGCTCAGTCGAACTCACAGAATGAAATTGAACGCATTGCATTTTTTTCAGCAAGACCGTACACTTGTAGCATCGTCTGTCCACCGCTCGTGGCAGAGGCAGTGAAATTAACAATACAGAAAAGCGCGGTAGCGGTTGCGCTGAAAAGGATAGCCCGCTTTTCTATTTCTTTATTCTTTTTAACTCTCTGAACGTGTTTTTAATCCAAACATATCATATATATATGTTTTTGGAATCAGGAACGGACAAGGAATAAGATGAAATTGTTTTTAGGCCAAAAAAATAGGTCTGTTTACGGTAACATAGGCCAGAAAAATAGGGTCGGTAGGTCGGGATTTTTTTTTTCTTTTTTTTTTTTCTCCAAAAAACCATATTTTTACGTTATTTTGCAAAAAAACCAAGATTTTTTTAAATGTTTTTCCCCCAAATGCCCAAAAAAAGTCTAGGGTCGCGCGAAAAAAATAGGGTCGGTCGGGTTACCGTAAACAGACTATTTTTTTTTGTGGCCTTAAATCGATTTCGGAAATGTAATTTTAATCATATTTTTATATTTTTAATTTTTCAGAGCTTGTTTTTAATCCGAATATAACATAATTATATGTTTTTGGAATCAGAAAATAATGAAGAATACGCTAAACGTAATTTTGGATCGTTTTATAAAAAAATAATTTTAATTACAATTTTCAAATTTTTAATGACCAAAGTCATTAATTAAATGTTAAGCCTCCAAGGTGAAATGCAATACCAAAGTCCGGCCTTTGTCGAAGATTGCTTTGCCAAAATTTCAATAAATTTTATTGAAAAATGAGGGTGTGACACTACCGCCTCGACTTTTACAAAATGCCGGATATGACGTCATCAAAGACATTTATCGCAAAAATGAAAAAAATCATCTGGGGATATCATGCCCAGAAACTCTCATGTAAAATTTCATAAAGATCGGTCCAGTAGTTTACTCTGAATCGCTCTACACACACACACACAGACACACACACACAGACACACATACACCACGACCCTCGTTTCGATTCCCCCTCTTGACTAAATGTAAAAACCAAGAACAAGAACAACATCAACAAGAACAAAAACAACAACAACGACGACGACAACGACGACGACAACAACAACAACAACAACAACAACAGCAACAACAACAACAACAACAACAACAACAACAACAACAACAACAACAACAACAACAACAACAACAACAACAACAACAACAACAACAACAACACCTCAACCACCACCAATACCAACAGTACAGTACAAAAGAAAAGTTCAAATGAAGGAGCTACGAACACAATAAAACTAAGTAACTAAGTCTCGTTCAACTGTTCAAAGGAAATATTATGTTGCATATCTATAGCTCCATTTTGTCCCCTTCATTTTTTTATATTTTTTATTTTTGTATATGACAGGTAGGTCCGTTTGGTGGTTGTTGATTTTGGTTGTTTAAATTTAATTTTGTTTGGCTTTTGTTTTTTGTTTGGTTTGGTTTGGTCTGCTCGTTCACAGAAAAGTGCCCAGCCCTGCATAGCTGACTTGAACCGCATAGCACATAGTGAGCCATTCTATAAGGTCAGCAGTTACTCTCTCAGTGTCAATTCGTCTTTGCCTGTGCAATAGAGGGCATAGTTTATCACCGTCTCCTGTATTTGTGCTCGTCACGGACTAACAATGAAGGAGTCGTTTGCGTGGAATCTTCATCTTCTTATTCTTTGTTAATGGGCTGAAACTTCCACGTTCACTCGTGTTTTTGCACGAGTCGGGTTTTCCGTGTAGGGCCGTTTTACTCCGCCATACGCCGCTTTCGGGGATAAGGCACTACCAGCAGGTCTGCACATAAGTTGACCTGGGATATCGGACAAATCTCCACTCTTAACCCACCAGGCGGCCTCGGCCAGGATTTGAACTCACGACCTTCCGATTAAGAGGACGATGTCTTATCCACCAGGCCAATGCGCCCGTCTTTCGTGGAATCGAATAGGATCCAAGTCTGGATAAATGACTGGTTCCCCATTTTTATTTCTCAACAATACATTCTTCATTCCAAGTTCTCAAAAATAGCAGGAACGTTCGTGGCCGTTAAATATACACGTATACGAGTGTCTCCTAAGGGGTTGCATGAGCACCTTTCCGGAAGTGATCTGGTATAACGTCATGAGCAAAATTGGACTAGGTTTTCTTATCCCGCTTTCGATAGGTATCTCGATTTGAAAACGGAGTCGAGTGACCTCATCATGGTCTGTTTATTTTAAAGGTACAGTCCTTCCCGTTTAAACAATCTGACTCACCATCTGCAATCTCATCAGCCTTAGCTGCCTTTTACTGGGTTCGAACCCCGGCCGGGTCATACCTAAGACTTTAAAATTGGCAATCTAGTGGCTGCTCCGCCTGGCGTCTGGCATTATGGGGTTAGTGCTAGGACTGGTTGGTCCGGTGTCAGAATAATGTGACTGGGTGAGACACGAAGCCTGTGCTGCGACTTCTGTCTTGTGTGTGGCGCACGTTATATGTCAAAGCAGCACCGCCCTGATATGGCCCTTCGTGGTCGGCTGGGCGTTAAGCAAACAAACAAACAAACTTGAACAGACACCAATAATATAGGCTAGGACTTCTGTCCTGGGAAAATGTGTCCGCTCTTTTCCATTTCCTTTTACACCGGTTTGAAATAAATGTGTTCCCCCTTCATGTATTTGTATTTTGTTGTCGATGAATGGAATGTCCGTTTGGTGGTTATTGGTTTTGACTAAATGTTTTAACATAGATGGGGAATCGAGACGAGGGTCGTGGTGTATGTGTGTGTGTGTGTGAGTGTGTGTGTGTGTGTGTGTGTGTGTGTGTGTGTGTGTGTGTGTGTGTGTGTGTGTGTGTGTGTGTGTGTGTGTGTGTGTGTATTTCAGCTTGGAGGCTTAGAAATTGATTAATGATTTTGGTCATTACAAATCTGATAATTGTAATTAAAATTGTTTTTTTATAAAACGATATCATCTCATGCTCACTCTCCATTATTTTCTGATTCCAAAAACATACAAGTATGTTATTTTTGGATTTAAAACAAGCTCTGAAAATTAAAGATATGAAAATTATGATTAAAATTAAATTTCCGAAATCTATTTAAAAACAATGTCATCTTATTCCTTGTCAGTTCCAGAAAGTTAAAAAGAATAGAGATACAGAAAAGCGTGCTATCCTGCTCAGCGCAACCACTACCGCGCTATTCTGGCTTGTCAATGTCACTGCCTTTGTCACGAGCGGTGGACTGACGATGCTACTAGTATACGGTCTTGGCGAAAAAATACAGTGAGTTCAGTTTCATTCTGCGAGTTCGACAGCTTGACTAAATGTTGTATTTTCTTGTTGTTTGTGTTCTAGGTTTGGTTTGGTTTGGTTTGGTTTGCTCGTTCACAAAATAAAAGTGCCCAGCCCTGCATAGCCGACTGAACCTATAGCACACAGTGAGCCATTCTATGAGGTCAGCATTTACCCTGTCAATGTCAATCTTTACTGGTGCGAAAGAGGGCATTGTTTATCACCATCTCCTGTATGTGTGCCCGTCGCGTACTACCCGTGAAGAATTAAGTCATTTTCGTGGAATCGAATTAGGCAAGTGTTGACAAATGACTGGTTCCCCATTTTTATTTCTCAACAATACATCCTTCATTCCGAATTCTCAAAAATAACTTGTTTCACGGGACGTTCGTGACCGTTAAGTATATAACGTGTGTCTCCTGTGGGGTTGAGTGAGCACACATTTCCGGAAGTGATCTGGTATAACGTCATGAGCAAAAATGGACTAGGTATTATTATCCCGCTTTTGATAGGTATCTCGATTTGAAAACGGAGTCGAGTGACCTCATCATGGTCTGTTTATTATAAAGGTACAGGCCTTCCCGTTTAAACAATTTGACTCACCATCTCCAATCTGACTAGCCTTTTATATAGGATAAAACCACCCCTCCACGTGAACACATAGGTTACCAACAATCAGTAGGTGCTCTGTAAGCAGAGCAAGAATAGTTTGCTGAAATATGTTTTTATGTTATATGAAGTCTTATATCGCGCGCGTATCTCCAGACTCGGACTCAAGGCGCAGGGATCTATTTATGCCGTGTGAGATGGAATTTTTTACACAATACATCACGCATTCACATCGACCAGCAGATCGCAGCCATTTCGGCGCATATCCTACTTTTTACGGCCTATTATTCCAAGTCACACGGGTATTTTGGTGGACATTTTTTTTTATCTATGCCTATACAATTTTGCCAGGAAAGACCCTTTTGTCAATCGTGGGATCTTTAACGTGCACACCCCAATGTAGTGTACACGAAGGGACCTCGGTTTTTCGTCTCATCCGAAAGACTAGCACTTGAACCCACCACCAAGGTTACGAAAGGGGGGAGAAAATTGCTAACGCCCTGACCCAGGGTCGAACTCGCAACCTCTCGCTTCCGAGCGCAAGTGCGTTACCACTCGGCCACCCAGTCCCGGACACTTGTGATTTTGGATGGAATGAATTTATCAAGCTATTCTCATTATGCACATGAAGATGTGAGGATTTTGATTGTTGTTATGTGTTCAAGTGAAGGAATGTTCTTATTCCATGTTTGAGCCCGAACAGATCTGGCAAGGTGAGCGGAAGTCTTCCGTTAGAGAGGAATGTGCCTTTAACTCTTGTCAAGTAAAGTTCAGCTTAGTTCAGTTCTGTTCCAAGAATATGTACTAGTTTGTTCAAGTATATGCGAATTATTGTGTCTGTTCCTCCTATATGTTTGATATTAACAGGTTAATTTTGTGTGGTTGCTTAGGACGCACTAATGACGCACACACACACACACACACACACACACACACACACACACACACACACACACACACACACACACACACGCTCGCACACACACACACACACACACACACACACACACACACACACACAGTGTCTCCATGTTTTCTGCATGTAAAAAATGCGTATTAAAATAATGCTCCTCAACTAAGCATGGTATAACCCTGTCACTGACCCTGTCACGTTATAGAAACTGTATATGCTGCGATATATTCTCTCTTTGTTTATGTATCACACGGACAGATTTTTAATGTCACAGACTCTCCAGTTAGGATACCCCTAAAATTGGTTCAAAAAACGTGCAGGCAGACAGATCGACAGACAGGCAGACAGACAGATGGAAAACGTTTGACACAGACAGAGAGACAGACAGACAGACAGACGAACAGACAGGCAGACAGACAGATGGAAAACGTTTGACACAGACAGAGAGACAGACAGACAGACAGACGAACAGACAGACAGACACAGTTTGACTCAGACTCTGGTGGGTTGGAGCATTGGTTTTTATTTCAATGGAATGCTGATGAAACCGTGAACACATTCTGAGCTTAACAATTATATTAATATAGTATTTCACGTCCGCCAAAACATTAACAAAAACACAAGTAGTATCTTGAACAAAAGGAATGTATCTATTCAATTATATTAATTTACGTGTTGTTGTTGTTGTTGAAATACACAGATGCAATTCAGCACTATCTCACACCCCTTGACCGCCACAATACGTATCAGGTACGTACTTAGCTATACACACACACAAAACGACAATACTCTGACAAGGGAAACTACCACATTCTTTGCCCTTTGAATTTCCACAAAGCGATTGTGTCCCCTGGAGACTATATTTCTCAGTTTTGATGTAATTGTCATTGCTGGTATATAATGATATTTTGTTGAGATTTGTAACTAAATACTTCCGGTAGTGAAGGAGATGCACACTTGTTTTAGATATAAACGTGTTGTACTTTTTTTTTTTTTACATCAGCCAAACCATTTTTTTTGTTGTAAAGCAGATTATGTCTCTTTTTCCTCATCCTTCGCGTCAAATACAACGGACAATCTTTTAGTATTTTCACTCACCGAAACATAGTGCATGTGTAATTCATCAGTTCTAACATGTATCTATTCCGGTTTAAAATACATCTACATTTAGCAAAAAGTTTATTCTTAAGTGGTAGTCAATCAAAGGCTGTAATTCTTAATTACCATTCCAATTCTTGTGATTTAGTTGAACAAAAGTAATGAAAAAACCCATCGGAACGGTTTCATAAAAGAATGCTTTGGAAACAACATAAACCTCTGAATGTACATTGCATTCCATAACCATTCCTTCAGTGAATACAAAAATAAAATACATATTTGTTTTTTGTGTGTTTTTGATGCATTCACTAACAGTGAAAACAGCCATGGAAGAAAATACGCGAGCGTATTTGGGCACACACACAGACCCACACATATAAAGATACAGACACAAGCAGACAGACACAGACACAATGGCACACACGAACGGATACACTGACACGCATTGCCACAGACGCACGCAAGCACACACACACACACACACACACACACACACACACACACACACACACACACACCGCACACACACACAGACACACACAAACACCACACACACACACACCACACACACACACACACACACGTACACACACACACACGTACACACACACACACACGTACACACACACACACACACACGCACGCACACACACACACACACACACACACACACACACACACACACACACACACGCAATGTGCCATGCGTAAATACACGACAACTATTTGCAACAGTTCCCAGATATCATCTCTGACGTTACAAATAGATGCATTGCTTGGCGTTAAGCATGCTTATTTTCTGAGAAAGTTAAAGTTCAAAAAGGTCCCATAACCCAACAAACAAGTACTACGATACAAGTCCACACAGAAGACAATAACCCTCATGGTCCATTCATCAATTTTTCAAAACAATCTCTGTTGCTGCAGTCACTTCTTCGCAAACGGCTGAAGCCTCATATTAATTGGACGAAGACCACTTCACGAAGCTTTGGTACGTTTTGGTAAAAAGACTTCGCGAAGTCCACTCCGGGTTCAATTAACCCTTTCGCTGCCAATCAAAACTTCCTGACTGCCAGGGAATATTGGAGTTCGGGGTGTAATAATTCACAAAAAATTCTAGCTCCAAACTGGCAGTAGGTAGGAAAGTAAAACCTATGTTATTTTTAAAGAAAATTCAACCAAGAATCTGTTTTTAGTATCTAATCATGGAAATAATGCACAAGTGCAGGACGGGTATACCCGTTCTAAGGCAGTCAAGGGGTTAACAGTCTTGACACACGCACTTAATTAGACTGCTTTTCTGACACTGCTCCACCTGCCAACTTCGCGTTTGATACTGAAAATGTTTCCTTAAGAAGGACTCTGCATTGACTGAGTTTAACACAAACATGTTTTGGGACTTGTTGTTCTTAGAGATGATCTATCATCTCCCCCTGCACCCACCCTCCCCCATTCCTCACCAGCCTCACTCCACTTTCCCGCTCTCCGTTTCTGCGTACCAACAGCTGCCGCGATGGTAAAGAATGTGTAAGTTTCTTTAAACATTTTTACAAATCTCTTCCATACACTCAACCTCGCCAAGCTTTAACACCAACTACCCACCCCCCTATCTGCGATCATTGACATTGACCTTCGACAAAGGTCAAACATTTACGGACCTCTGTTACCTCGATCACCTCTCCTTAACAACACGATTTCTCATCCCCAAACAGTTATGAACACTGAAGGCGACCTTGACCCTCGACAAAGGTCAAAGTAGACTATCTTACAACCTCACCTCTCCTCAACAACATATTGTTCTTTACCTCCAACCATAAACACTCAAGGTGACCATGACCCTCGACAAAAATCAAAACCTTCGAAACCTCATAACTTCACATCTCCTTAACACCACACTCCCGGTCATAAACACTCAAAGTGACCTTGACCCTTCGATAAAAGTCAAAATCTTAGAAGCCTGGCAACCACACCTCTCCTTAATATCACACTCTTTCCCATCCCCATCCTCCGGTCATGAACACTCAAGGTGACCTTGACCGTCGGCGAGGGTCAAAGTCCTAGGGTCCTAAGGACCTCCCGGAAGTTGTCCCTGAGCTCAGGCAGATATTTATCCTTGATGGTGGTGTCCTTGACCCAGTTTTCGCAGCGCATGCCGAAGTCCCGGATGCAGTCGCGGTAGTGGTGGAGGTAAGCGAGGTTTGGGTCGTACTGCTTGGGCAGCCAGTGTTCCTCGTACTGCTTGCTGATGTGGTGGATACCCACCTCGAACACTCGTCTCGGGGCCACCATCACCTTGGTGCGAATCTGCAATAAATCATGAAATCAGAATTATTCTTTAAAGTGGTATTGCCCGTAAAATGTGTACACCAAACAGAAATTAGATGAGAACCAACATGTCGAGGACCAAAAGGTCGAGGCACAAAAGGTAGAGGACATTTGGTCGATGGTCAAAACTTCGGGGGTGACAACAGAGAGAGACAGAAACAGAGAGACAAAAAGAAACACAGACAAAAAGACAGAGAAACAGAAAGAGACAGACAGAGAAAGACAGACAGAGAGGCAGTCAGACAGACAGAAAGAGACACACACAGACAGACAGGCAGACAGACAGACACACATACAGATATAGAGTGATAGAGTGAGAGGGGGGGGGGGAGAGACAGAGAGAGGGGGGGGGGGAGAGACAGAGAGAGGCAGAGACAATGACAGAGAGGGACAAAGACATAGACAGAGATACAGACAGACACAGAGAATGACGGAGCCAGTCATACCGACCAACAAAGACAGCTAGCCAGCCACCGAAACAACCAAGCAGCAACACAGGGTGCAGAAGCTCAAAGCAGACGACGCTGTCCTCCACACTTAACTACCAACAAAGACAGCCAACCAGCTAGACCGACCAACGAAGACAGCCAACCAGCTAGACCGACCAACGAAGACAATTATCAGCCACCCAAACAACCACCCAGCAAAACGGGGTGCAGTAGCTCAGAGCAGACGACACAGGCCTCAACACTTACCCTGCTGAGCATAGCGGGCCTGGCGGTCAGTGCGACGCTCTGCAGGTCCTCGGGAAAGTGTCCCTCGGTCACTCCAGGGTCGTAGAAGGCTGACTTGAAGGCGTAGCCACACGTGTCGTTGGGAAGGACGGGCGGGAACAGCTCACCTAAAGACCTAAAACGAGTTGAAATAATGATGGAATGCTGTTAAAATGATTAACATTACAGCAGTGATACAACAGAGAGCCCCACCACCACAACTAACATCACCACAACCACCGACCAACCACTTTCATGCACACAAGCAAACACAATAACAAAAAACAACAACAACATTGTAACCGTATTGTTTTCAACCGCTAATAGATCAAATAAGATAACGAACAACTTCTCAATTCAAACCAGAGTAAATGAGTGCAAACACAGCACGTTCATGTCGTCTGGGATCACTGAGACCAATTAGAACTCATCTACTTTATGTAGTGTGTTCCCCTCTATAGTGTCCTACATCCTTTTAAGTAAGATACACACATACGTTCAGTGTGGACATGATGAGCTTGACCTACAGATAATTAGATTTTAAGAAAAGTAACTAAAGGGACGCTATCTAGTTTAGGTCCGGCTTGAACCAGCCTGAATAGCGCCCCTTGATTCTTCATGTCTCCGCAAGCTATTCGTTGCAGTTTACAACACAGCACCAAATGTGAGAGACCGATTTGTCGAGTGAGTTCTTTCGTCCCACGATGGGCGGGGTTGGAGGGGGAGGGGAGATGCGGATGAGACGGAATCTATCTTGCCTTATAGTACTTATAAGATTATAAGGCAGGAGAGTTTAGTTGAAAGAGCACTTGACTTGTGATCCATATTGTGACCCTCCACCACGAAATGAGTCGCATGTCACCTCGCGCGGTTCTGTGCTAGGCTTAATATAAGTCCGGGGAGTGTCTGGTAACAGTGTGAGGGTCACCTTAGTCACAGGCTTATAACTCAAACAGTTTTCGCTCTTTTCTAAAACGGGTTTCACCACTGGATAGAGCATAGAAACCTCTTTAGGAAAATGTAAAAATATGAAAATCATGCAAAGGTGACATGCGACTCATTCCGTGGTGGAGGGTCACATTATGTCACGGGTTCGAATTCGGGCCGGGACGGACACGGGTCAGTCTTATGTGAAGACTCGAAAACGGTATTCATGTCCCACCCCCGTGTCACCATGGTGGCACGTCAAAGACCTCAGGCATTAGTTCATACGTGCAATCGCCTGCTTACGCCTAAACACGCAAATACATGGGTAGCGCGACTCTTGTTGCTGCTAGCTTTCCACTGTGAGGAAGCAACCCGAATTTCCTAGAAATGGGACACAATAATATAGTTATGGCAATGGAAACATAACCCAAAACCCAGCCCCCACCCACGCCGTGTCAAGAATCTGTGACGAAGAGGAATGTACAATGACCAATTCTGAAGTGTTCTGACAGTGACCTGCCAGACCCCGGAACAAAACACAGCGAAACAAAGTATCGTCAAGACCTACTTGATGCCCTGAGCGTGGGGGACGATCAGCTCATCGATGTCGTGGAATGCAGTGTATGCGGACACTGCCATGGACCGGTAGAGACAGTCGTTGTTGGTGACCAGCTGACCGTGGTACCAGATCTTGGCGGTGTCCATCGTCTTGGGCAGTCGCCATGGCAACAGCGTGACCCAACCCTGCGAGAGAAAAGAGAAAGTAATATGGTGCAGGTCTGTTATCCTGTGAAAGGCGTTGTGGTGTGGTTGGCTGATTTGAATCATAAACGCAATGTTTCAATACCAAACAAAAACTCGTACACACACACACACACGCACACACACGCACACACACACACACACACACACACACACACACACACGCACACGCACACACACACACACACACACACACACACACACACACAATCACACCCCTCCGCGATTGATAACCAAGTGGACAAATGTATGAGAAAGACTAGGACTGCGACGTAGCAGGAAGGGATGTACTGTAAAACATTCAGAAAAATAATCTAAAGAAAATCTCACCCTATCCTGGTAGAAGCGTAGCACCCGTTTAATGACAGAAGACATCTGGAAGTCGTAGAAGAAGACTTGGTGCACTCCAAGGAGTCTAGTCAGCTCCAGGAACTCGATCAGCCGCTTGGCCAACACAGACCCAAACAACGGGGACACGCACACACTGAAGTTGTACTTGAACCGATGCTTTTCTATGGATACCTGTATACAATAACAGGAAGGCAGAACGATAGGCTTTGATTCACTGTTTTAGAAATAAAGATCAAGCCAACACAAATTGTTTTAAACGTGACTACTGACGTTTGGTTAAAGCCTCACATTATTTTGGCAAAGTCTACTTCACGAAACTGGCTGCACGCAGCTTTAAGACTGGCTGCACGCAGCTTTAAGACTGGCTGTTTTGGTAAACAGACTTCGCGAAGTCGACTTCGGGCTGAGTTAAGGACAGCTTTACGAATTGTACACATATACGGGTATATGTGTCTCAGATACCTGCATGACCGGCACGGTTGGCCTAGTGGTAAGGCGTCCGCCCCGTGATCGGGAGGTCGTGGCTTCGAACCCCGGCCGGGTCATACCTAAGACTTTAAAATTGGCAATCTAGTGGCTGCTCCGCCTGGCGTCTGGCATTATGGGGTTAGTGCTAGGACTGGTTGGTCCGGTATCAGAATAATGTGACTGGGTGAGACATGAAGCCTGTGCTGCGACTTCTGTCTTGTGTGTGGCGCACGTTAAATGTCAAAGCAGCACCGCCCTAATATGGCCCTTCGTGGTCGGCTGGGCGTTAAGCAAGCAAAACAAACAAACAAACAAATCAGATACCTGCATAAAACAAGAAGGCGCAACAATCAAAATGAAATAACAGTTGGCTGTTGTTTTCATATTCATTAATGTATTTAAACTTTATGAATATAATAACATAAATAAACTAACCTGGCCGTTCCTGACTTGTTCGGGAGTAACGTGCTGAACAGGCAGGGGGACCTTGACAGCGGCACTGTGGTTGAGGGATAGAGACAGATTGTACGCGCTCCTTGCGACTACTAAAGGCACGGGGCAAGAGTAGATGAAGCCCAAATATCTCTTCTTGTGGTTCTCACAAAGCTGCAATAGAAAGAAAGTCATGCTGGATTTTTTATTAAAAAGACACCAGCTGTAGGCACTATTTGCAAGTTTTTAAGGGACTGTGCAGGAGTAACACACACAGACCCACGCACACACGAACGCACAGACACACCAACATAAATACAAACACACACGCGCGCGCTCACGCTCGCACGAACACAAACTCACGCACACACACACGCACGCAGCCACTTCCACACACACACACACAATATATATATACACACACACCCTCATACACACACACACACACACACACACACACACACACACACACACACACACACACACACACACACACACATATCTACGGAGACAAACGGTATCTTCGCCGTCGACAATTCATTTGGTCAAATATTGACTGAATCAAACCGGGAAAACTAAGAAGGGAAAAACACAGAGGAAAATGCATTCACTGCATGCAAGTAAATGTTTATTTCTTTAATCTTTGGTCCTGCATTGGTAACAGTTGTCGATATGATCTCAAACTTTTGGCGTTCTGCACATTCGATACTTCTGTGCACTGAAAAAGGCAATTTTGACGTGTCTGCATTACTATCTAATTCAATATCGCAAACAATAGTCTTGGAGAATGCAGAGGGAAGGGTGTATCTGCACCCAAAAATGATTACGAAATGAAGTTAAGTTGCTGATTATTCAATAAAATCAAGTTGATTTGGCATCTGCCGTCAAGTGTTCGTATTTGATTGTCTTTGTATACGCCTCTAGCTCAACAGTGGTCACAAACAGGCACATGAATGTCACTTTTAAGCACACACATGAGAAGACTAGTCATTATGTTTTCAATGTTTTTTTGTGCTTTTTCCTGTCATTTGCATTTGCATTGTAATTACCCCGAATGTAAGCTTGAAATTAGTTTTGCCTTTTCCTGAGTAACCATAAAGCATTGAAAAGCATAGCGTTCAAAACGTAACTGCAAAGGTGTCTCACCTCGTACTGAGCAGCGTCAACGGTGAAGGAGGAAGCGAAATCGGAAGAATGAAAATGGCACAGCGCTCTTCGGTTTTCCTTTGAAGCACTCAGTATCATAATCACACGAACAAAAGGCTGAAACATTTAAACAAGTAAGACATCAGACTTTAATACAATCATGTACAGTAAGCTTACACTAGGAATGTTATAGCATGGGGTTACATACGTTCAATACATCTACATAATAATCATAGAATGAAATGTCCATTAAATATATGCCAGTTTATTTAAATGCACATTTTAACCGTGCATCAGTCACTGTGTTAAACAGGTTGTGCGTTCTGAGAGTGTCTGCATAAAACGTAAACAATATAATAACTCGCTCACGTGTACGCCTGCACAGACTGAAGCGAGCAAGCAGTCTATAAGCAGCTTTTCCCAGGTCTTATGTTGATTGTGAAATCGAAATTGCTATCGGTGTTTGTCTTTACTTTTATCGTTGTTGTTGCTGTTTGCGTCGCTGTTATTATTGTCCTGTTTTTGTGTGATAATATGTCATGTCGATGCATAATCAATGCATCTGATTGCACTCGTAAAAAAACAATAAACAAATAACATCGAAGCTGCCAACTCAGTACAGTGAAGTTGTGTTTTCTGTTTCTTTAGTGAAACTTGAGTCGACTCAGTCAGAAACAACTGTACACAACAAAAAACATTAAATCACGATACCGAGTACATACATCACTACCCAAAGTACAATAAAATAATGCATTTGAATGATCATTCATTTTCCATTCAGTAACTTACCTTGTTGGCCGTTCTATCATCGTGGTAAGCGGCGTAAGCAGCCACGCCTTCTCCGATCTTGACCAATGAGCTGTTGGTATAATCCTCTTCCGGCTGCGGAGCCCCACCCTCTGCTTCAGCTCCACCAATCACACGCGCTCTGTCGCCCTGGTCACGCCCATTATTATTATGATTTCCGTACACCATAATCCCATCTGGGTGTAAGGGAAACGCCACGGGTCTGCCATTGCCTTGCTGTCGGATGAACCTCTCCTGTTGTCTTCTTGGCTGCGTCCATCGTGCGTTGTCATTGCGACCTTAGTTCAGACAGAATTGCATACAAGAATTATCGTTCTGAATGTGATTAATTTAAGCCGGTTCTTGGTCAGATATTTAAAACTATTTAATGTTTAACTTAACCGCAGGTCGGTCACCTGAAAAGGGACACAGAGGCATTTAAGGAAACTGCCCAGGGGTCAATATGTAGTCAAGTGACATGCGGCATGGCATGGGTATCCAGATCAATTACTTGTTGAAACAAGCTGACATGTCAGTATTTTCATGACCGTGAAAGCCGAGCTATCAAGGATAGCGAGGTTTAAACAAAACACTGACACACAATTAGAGACATGAGAGCCTCAAAAACATAAACCAGCAACATTTTTTTCTTTCATTTTTCCTTTTTTCGTTACTTTATTGTCCCATCGCTGGGAAATTCGGGTCGCTTCCTCCCAGTGGAAAGCTAGCAGCAACGGAGTCGCGCTACCCAGGTGTCTGCGTGTTTAGGTGTATTCAGCCACCTGCACTTATGGCAGAATGACCAAGGTCTTTTACGTGCCATTGTGATGACACGGGGGTGGGACATGGCTTCCGTCTCTGGGTCTGCACATAAAGTTGACCCGTGTCCGTCCCGGCCCGAATTCGAACCTGCGACCTTTCGATCACAAGTCCAGTGCTCTACCAACTGAGCTACCGGGCCCCCAGGGACAAGAACAGCCAATACCCCAACCATACCAACACGTATCACCACCACTGCCCCCGAATGAATCATAAACAAGAATAAAGAGGTGATATATCTCAAACTCTTTCAGCTGTTGGTCAACAATATTGACGTGACACCTAAATAATCTTCCTTCACCTAGTGTGCATTAAACAAACAGTCCTACTCGGAACAACCCTCTCTCTTCGGCTGTCTCTTTACCTTAAAGGGATAAATATCAACGAAAAAAGGCCCTCAGATCGCTCTCAACTTTATAACTATTTTTGTTTCCAGCACCAGAGAGAAGCAGCGCCTAGAAGCTCATTCACTAACTTTGATTTAATCAATCACCATATTTGTGGTGCGTTTTTGAACAAATCGTGTCGCGTGCGTCTAGATTACGGGAAGGTGGATTCCCCAGATTTTTCAAATCAGGCTAATTCGCCGGAAACTCATTTAAACGGGACAACTCAATAGTATTCCGTTAAAGTCCTTTCATTTGTTCAAGGTCATGAAATGAAGCTGGTAATAAATAATTATAAATAAGGTCATGTACTTCTTTAACCTTCGCCGGTCGCCATGGGTCCGTGTGGACCCAGAAGGGTGTTTAATTGCAAATATTTCTTAAACCAGTTGGAATCTGTTAATGAGCTTTTAAGAATGCTTCAGACACATAAAAAGCTCTTATGTCCTAAAAAAATCATTACATTTCAGTGAGAAGTAATCAAAAAACCAAAGGTCAAATTTAGACTACACACGGAAGACATCGTGGGGCCGTGCGGGCCCATGTTTTTCAAACTGAAGGACCTTACATAAAAACTAGGGAGAGAAGTCACAAACCTTCAGGTATTGGCTCTAAACATCATTTCCTACGATCTGTTTAATTTTGGAGTTAATAAACAAGTCGCGTGGAGCGAAATTAATGCATAACAATGTGGGTCCACACGGCCACACGACGTCTACAGATTGGTATTCACGTTTTTCCTTTTTTGAGAAGCTTTAGTCCGCACGGTAATAATTAAATTAATAATTTAATTCAATTACTAACCACGGCGTCTACGGAAGGGGATGCACGTTTTTGCTTCTTTGGAAAGCATGGGTCTACGGAAGGGTATGCATACTTTTCCATCTTTGAGAAGCATGGGTCCGCACGGCCCCGCGATGTATTCCGTGTGTAGTCGATAACCCGGTCGGGCGAAGGTTAAATCGTGTTATATATAAGTAAGCTAGAGCTCTGTCAAAAAACTAAATAATACACAAAAACACCCTACCTTGTTCAAAATAAACCACGGGCAGTCTATCTTGCTGCTGTTTGTCTTGTCCCTCTAACATGTTCTGTCCTCGTTCTCGCTGCCACACTTCTCGCCGGTCTCTCATCTCTCGCAGTTCGTCCAACGGTGGACGTTGGTTTCCCTGCTGCAACTGAATAATCTTGGGTTCATTTTCATCCCCTCGTCGGTCTCGTTCATTGTTCCTCTCGTGTTGTTGTTGTTGTTGTTGTTGTTGTTGTTGTTGTTGTTGTTGTTGTGCTTTGGCGCGCGCCACCCCCTCCTCTGCCAGCATCTGCTTAACATTTGATATCTGCTTTTCCAACTTGGTCATCCCGACCTCTAGTGTTTTAAGTTGTCGTTTCAGATCAAGTGGTCCCAGTTGCTGAAATGAAAATAGTGTAGGATGAGAATCTGTGGGGTATTAATTTGTAAAAAGTGAGGACCAATCGGCTAGTTACACGAACAAACAAAACAACTTCGCAAAGTAAACCCCTCTCTCTCTCTCTCTCTCTCTCTCTCTCTCTCTCTCTCTCTCTCTCTCTCTCTCTCTCTCTCTCTCTCTCTCTCGCTCGCTCGCTCGCTCGCTCTCTCTCTCTCTCTCTCTCTCTCTCTCTCTCTCTCTCTCTCGCTCGCTCTCTCTCTCCCTCTCTCTCTCTCTCTTGAGATGTGCTCATCTCCATGAAAAGGGCCCAAGGCCTACTCATTAAAACATTCAGACTTCAGACTTCAGACTTCTCTCTCTCACTCTCTCTCTCTCACTCTCTCTTTCTCACTCTCTCTCTCACTCTCTCACTCTCTCTACCTCTCAGTCTCTCTCCTTCTCTCTCTCTCTTCCCTCTCTCTCTCTCTCTATCTCTCTCTCTCTCTCTCTCTCTCTCTCTCTCTCTCTCTCTCTCTCTCTCATACACTCCCATCCCCTCTCTTAACTGTATCGTCCGTCCCTCTTAGCCCCTACTTTCTCTGTAATCATATTAGAAATAACTCATAATGACAACCTACATTTATGAAAAAAAGATCGAATTGAAACCACATTGTTTGCTCACCGGTACTATGGCAAGGCTGTCGTTAATAGTGGTGACCATGCGGGGCATTGCTGGGCCCTGTAGGTAAACTCTTCCGTTCATGTAGTCGTCGTTGGTGATGGCGACGTCATCGGAGGGGTCCAGCTGACGATGAAAGAGGAGAAGGGCGATGACGTAGACGATGCATAGCAAGGCAACGACCCGTGACCATCTCCTCATTCTCCACGCCTCACTGGAGACAAAACGTAACAAAGGGGTTGGAATTGTGTGGATGAATCGAAGTACATGGTGACCCCCAAAAAAGAGTACCCAAACAAAACGTCATAAATTGAACAAAAATAAAGCAATGTTCATACAAGTAGCCTCTGCATGATTTGCACAGAAAATGTTAGCGTTCTAGCTTGTCTTTCAGGAAAGTTATGCTCATTCTACAGAACATGCTCCAAATGGCCTCCGCGCCGCTGCAAGCAAACTTGAACTCGCCGCGCAAAGTTATCAATCACCCGCACACACTCCTGTTGCGAGATTCCGCGAATGGTTGTTGTGATGGCTCTCTTGAGTTCTGTGATTTTCTGTGCGCTGTTCCTGTAGACGTTGTCTTTCAGGAACCCCCAAAGATAGAAATCTGGCGGATTTAAATCCGGGGGAGGCCATTTGGAGCATGTTCTGTAGAATGAGCATAACTTTCCTGAAAGACAAGCTAGAACGCTAAAATGTTCTGTGCAAATCATGCAGAGGCTACTTGTGTGTGTAAATAAATTGTATGAAGATTGCTTTATTTTTGTTCAATGTATGACGTTTTGTTTGGGTACTCTTTTTTTGGGTCACCCTGTACAAGGTGGAAGAATTGAAGGAAAGAGGGAAGTAAGGTACAGTGAAATCTGCGTTCAAGATCCCCCGAATAAAACTTCCCCCTGTTGAGGCCTTCATTTCTTTCTCACATTTTCTGTTCTAAACCCTTCATATTTACCAATTCAATACCTCCTCCATTTTAAGACTAACTCTACTTAAAAAACAGAAGTTTTCACATTGCTGGCGGTCCCTTAAAAAAGGGTAGAACTGTAAAAAGCAGTCTTGAAAACAATTAAATGACAACATCACAAAATATGTTAATCTACGCAATAACTTACAGTTCTAACAAACACACTGACAAATACACGTTCAAGTCACCATGCCGGTTGCACATTTGTCTCGTGTGCAAACAACCCACGATCAAGTCACCAGGATGCACATTTTGTCATGCGCAAGCAACGTACATATAATATAATTATACCTAAAACCAAAATGACTCGTCAATGATAAAGTTCGCTCAACCAAACAAAAAAGCAGACCGATAAGGGACAAAAACAATTCCAGCTGCTGTGTTAATCAACAGATGTGTGAATCCGAAGCAACTGTATTTCATCATCCTTCCACTTGACGCGAACAATGATGTACGACCAGGGTTTGTCTTGTTCAGAGTGGTATTTCGCTGGTAATAACTTAATTCCGCAACTGACACCTTCGTCAATCCGCCAAATCACTTGGGCAGGAACATATGTGACCCTCCACCACGGGATGAGTCGCATGTTACCTTTGCATGCTTTTCATATTTTACATTTTCCTAAAGAGTGTTTTATGCTCTATCCAGTGGTGAACACCGTTTTAGAAAAGAGCGAAAACTGTTCGAGTTATAAGCCTGTGACTAAGATGACCCTCACACTGTTGTTACCACAGTCTCCCCGGACTTATATTAAGCCTAGCGCAGAACCGCGCGAGGTGACATGCGACTCATTCCGTGGTGGAGGGTCACATATAGCAAGTTGACAGATTTGTGATTTTTGGTACGAAGGATGGTGTAGACTATATCCGCGGCAGAGCCTAGCCAGGTATGTCACAAAGTCACGTGATCGTTTACGTAGGAAGGATATTATCATTAAACTTCCTCCCGCTTCCTTTTTCATGAAAAAGGCAAAAGGCTTATCTAGCCTACAAGCAGTACATATGTGACCCTCCACCACGGATTGAGTCGCATGTCACCTTTCATATTTTTTACATTTTTCTAACGAGTTTGTTATGCTCTATCCAGTGGTGAAAACCGTTTTTGAAAAGAGCGAACACTGTTTGAGTTATAAGCCTGTGACTAAGGTGACCCTCACACTGTTACCAGACACTCCCCGGACTTATATTGAGCCTAGCGCAGAACTGCGCGAGATGACATGTGACTCATTTCGTGGTGGAGGGTCACATACGGCAGTCATATGAACGATCCATGCTCTGACAAAAACTACATTCAGACTTCTTTCTTTATTGAAAACAAATTGAAGTTTGTATACATGTCTGTATGTCTGTATGTGTGTCTGTCTGCCTGTCGGTCTGCCTGTCGGTCTGTCTGTCTGTCTGTCTGTCTGCCTGTCGGTATGCCTGTCGGTCTGGCTGGCTGACTGGCTGTCTGTCTGTCTGTCTGTCGGTCTGTCGGTCGGTCGGTCGGTCTGTCGGTCTGTCTGTCTGTCTGTCTGTCTGTCTGTCTGTCTGTCTGTCTGTCTGTCTGTCGGTCGGTCTGTGTGTCTGTGTGTCTGTCTGTCTGTCTCTACTCTGTAAATGCACCGCCTGCTACACAGCTCGTAGCTGTAATAACAAATGCCAACGAACATAAAAAAGGAAGCAGGAACATATTGCTATGATTAACAAATAAAAAAGGCATAACACTTATTAAAAGTAACAGCTAATACAGTCAAATAAAGATTCAGACACAATCGCAGACACACACAAGCAAGCACGCACGCACGCTTGCACGCACACACACACACACACACACACACACACACACACACACACATACACACACACATACACACACACATACACACACACACCCACACACACACACATACACACACACCCACACACACACACACACAAACACGCACACACACACACACAAACACAAACTGATGGCAAATCCAATATGCGTCGACAACCTTGGCATCTCGGAAATTACTCGTTAACAAAAACAAAACAAAAGCACAATCGTTTTATTGCATCGTTACTATGACAACCGCTTCCGATAAGAAAGAAGGGTTAAAAGGACACAAAAACGAGAAAAAAAGCCATTCAAAACTTCCAGTGTACTCTCATAAGCCCCCCCCCCCTCTAAGTCCCCTCCAACCAAGCAGCCCCCCCCCCACCCTCCACACCAAAAAATATAGAAATTGTCCAAGGAGGTACACAGTGTGATTTGGGGTTCACCATAGTGACACAAGACATACCAGGCATTATACCTTAAACTGAGTGTTTGAACATTATCCCCCGTGTAAACGCTGTGTTAAGGTAGTCTTTACAGACAGCAATTTTCCATATATCCCGTCTTTAACTTTGGTTCGGTTTTTATTTTTAGCCCATGACAGCAGTGCCATTTGCTAAGGATTGCTAGGTTCTTTTTCCTTTACATGTTTTTAATACTGCGACCACCAAGCCACGAACACACCCCCCCCCTCCACCCCCACTCCCTGTGTGTTGTAGTTTTACCCTTGTCTATGTGATGCAATGTAATGTAAAGCCTAAACATGTAAAAAAAAAAAAAAAAAAAAAAAAAAAAAAAAAAAAAAGAGAGACTACAAAAAAAAAATTAAAAATAAAAAGAATTGCTAGGTCTGTCAAACAAGCTTCGTCTGCTAGACGTACGGGTTACAGACAACGTTGAAAAGAAGTTGGTTTAAACACAATTGCATTGAAATACATGACATGCTATTTCCCGGCCCCATGAGGTTGTCATTTGCAAGGTTGGCAGTTGTAGGCAGAAAGGGTCGATTTTGAACCCAACAATGACCAGCCGTGTGAAATATTAATCTCATTTTTTTGCCCGTGGATTTTACATCGCCGAACGTGGGGATCAAACCCAAGCCGATAGCGACAACTGGTTTTGAAGCCAGAGCGGTTATGGCTGAACTATTCAATTAAGAAGTTATTGTGACTGTTAATGGTATATGAAATTATGTTGTATATTTATGCTCTCTCTCTCTCTCTCTCTCTCTCTCTCTCTCTCTCTCTCTCTCTCTCTCTCTCTCTCTCTCTCTCTCTCTCTCTCTCTCTCTCTCTTTATATTCTTTGTCCATTCTATTGTCGTGTCCTGTCTCCAGTATACCTTTGTTGTTTGTCAAATATGTATAGTTTATAAATATATATAAATATGTATGCATATTTTGTTTGTTCCTTGTTTGTTTTGGTTTAAAGAAATATTTGTCGAAGCCTCGTCGCAAGATATTGTAATCCATATGATAAATTCTCCTGTTAGGATCACCACCATAAGCTTGAGCTTGTTGTTGATCCTTAACATGTTTTGTGTTGAATTATCTATGAATTGTTGAATAAACACTGTTTAAACCAACTATGTCTCGCCCGGGATGTCAGCACCCGTTCCATTATTGTATAGTGTAAATTAAAGAAACATGTATCTCCAACCAATACGGATCGGTCCATGTTTCAACTATCTGTTGAATAAGAGCATCTTTCTACTTGCACAGTTTTTAAAAATCAACAGCTAGACAGATTTCTGTGCAGATTGGGAAAAAAAATTGCATAAATTGTTTGGGAAAATTAATTTCGCAGATTGATATTGGATTCAAGCTATAGTGAATACTCCTCAACCATAAAAAACCGGACGAACATAATGTGATTTACACAGGACGATGTGTATCTTTAAATCGGTATTGTCCGCGTTAAAGTGCTCAGGGCGTACCAAAATAAAACAAGGCTTAAAAATTGGGTCTGATAAAAATGAAGAACGGTTGTGTGACTGTTTGTTTGTTTGTTTGTTTGTTTGCTTAACGCCCAGCCGACCACGAAGGGCCATATCAGGGCGGTTGTGTGACTGTTAATGCTCTTTTGTGCTGAAGGACATTCATAAACGGACGTTTACGAACACATCAGAACGAAAGGAAAAAAAAAGAAAGAAAGAAAGAAACTGAAAAAGAAAGAAGCAGAATAAGAAATAAAGAAAAGAAAATAGAATTAAAAAAACAGAATAAAGACAGCCGAGAAAGAAAAGGGAAAGAAAGACATAAACAAATTACATTTAAACGTCAACATTACTAGCCAGCCATCTAATTCCTACAAATTCGAAAAATAGCTTCCCACTCCAAACTGCGAACAAAAAAAAGTATATCAACCAATGTTGGAAATACGCCACAACAAACTGCCAGACCAGAGGAAATAGATTAGTTACAACGTACACTTGCTTGCAACACGACAAAAAGTATTATCTAACCAGAAGAAATAGTTCCCATGTCAACTGTGACGAGACGAACACAATCATAATGTACCTTTCTAGAAAACCACAGAAAGAATAACCACATCAGCATACAAACTTCAAGACCAGAAGAAACAGTTCCCATACCAACAAAATTGCAACAAGAAGAGCGAAAAGCAAAATCTACCTTTGTGCACCAAAACCGAATAAACATATCAACGTTGAAACTCCCAAACCAAAAGAAATAAACCCGGTGTAACACGAAATTTTTACTCCACGAAAAATGTACTCCGGAGTAAAAATTTCGTACGAAATTCTTACTCCGAGTACAAATTTCGTACGAGAAAGGAACTCCCCAAGGCACGAAAAAATTACTCCCTCCACGAAATTTTTACTCCCAATTTTTTTCACTTCCAGTAAAAATCTCGTACGCGAAAATAGGATGCGGGCGAAGGGATGATGCCAATAAGTGATCTCGCACACACGAATGTCGCGCTACCCTCCGTCCACCCCTTCCACCACAAAGACTAACAGGGGACAAGGGAGTAAAAATGTCGTACACCTGGCATGGGAAGTTAAATTGCTTGTGTTGGGGTGAAGTAATTTATTCGTTATTTATTCGTCAGGGGAGTAACATTTTTGAACGAAATGTTTACTCGGAACTCACCTGTCTTGGGGAGTAATTTTCTCGTGAAATGGGGGAGTGCTTTTTTCGTAAAGGGAGTAACTTTTTCGTACGAAATGTTTACTCCGGAGTAAAAATCTCGTGGGAGTAATTTTCTCGTGTTACACCGGCGTCATCTAACGTGGAGCAATCCGAAGGTACGCGCGCAGGGAGACACAAAGTGTTCGTAGTAAAAAGGCAAAATGTCAAGCGCGCGGCAAAGACACAGGGCAATGTTTCGAGATAGGCTATTTGCCGGTGACTTGGCCCTGAATCTTAGGATTGACACGCGTTCGCTCTCCCTGTTGGAGCCAAGACGGAAAGGGCAACGCGTGAAAGGTTAT
>NC_090247.1:63198983-63206223 GCF_037325665.1 Littorina saxatilis
CAAATTTTGTGCATTTTTTAGTGCAAAATTCTTCGATGCCGGAGCGAGTACTGCACCCAGTGCTGTTGTAGTGCAAGTGCACTAGAAAGGCACTACACCCAGTGCCGCCTCTTAGGTAACCATCCGCGTGTTTCGGAAGATAATTTACTTGTTATTTGTATGTACAATGTTTTTTCTTATTTTGTGTGTTTTGTGCTCTGTTTTTATTCTCCGTTTTTGTTGTTTGTTTGTTGATCTGGCTCTCTCTTTCAGTTTATTTGTTTGTTTGTTGATCTGGCTGTCTCTCTTTTTTTCAGTTTATGTGTTTGTTTGTTGATCTGGCTGTCTCTCTTTTTTTCAGTTTATGTGTTTGTTTGTTGATCTGGCTGTCTCTCTTTTTTTCAGTTTATGTGTTTGTTTGTTGATCTGGCTCTCTCTTTTTTCAGTTTATGTGTTTGTTTGTAGATCTGGCTGTCTCTCTTTTTTTCAGTGAATGTGTTTGTTTGTTGATCTGGCTGTCTCTTTTTTCAGTTTATTTGTTTGCTTGTTGATCTGGCTCTCTCTTTCAGTTTATGTGTTTGTTTGTTGATCTGGCTCTCTTTTTCAGTTTATGTGTTTGTTTGTTGATCTGGCTGTCTCTTTTTCAGTTTATGTGTTTGCTTGTTGATCTGGCTCTCTCTTTCAGTTTATTTGTTTGTTTGTTGATCTGGCTGTCTCTTTCTTTTCAGTTTATGTGTTTGCTTGTTGATCTGGCTCTCTCTTTCAGTTTATTTGTTTGTTTGTTGATCTGGCTGTCTCTCTCTTTTTCAGTTTATGTGTTTGTTTGTTGATTTGGCTGTCTCTCTTTTTATATTTAGTCAAGTTTTGACTAAATATATTAACATCGAGGGGGAATCGAAACGAGGGTCGTGGTGTATGTGTGTGTGTGTGTGTGTGCGTGCGTGCGTGTAGAGCGATTCAGACCAAACTACTGGGCCGATCTTTATGAAATGTTACATGAGAGTTCCTGGGATTGATATCCCCGAACCTTTTTCTCCTTTTTCCGATAAATGTCTTTGATGACGTCATATCCGGCTTTTCGTGAAAGTTGAGGTGGCACTGTCACGCCATCATTTTTCAACCAATTTGGTTCAAATTTTGGTCAAGTATTCTTCGACGAAGCCCGGGGTTCGGTATTGCATTTCAGCTTGGTGGCTTAAAAATTAATTAATGACTTTGGTCATTAAAAATCGGAAAATTGTAAAAAAAAAATAAAAATTTATAAAACGATCCAAATTTACGTTTATCTTATTCTCCATCATTTGCTGATTCCAAAAACATATAAATATGTTATATTCGGATTAAAAACAAGCTCTGAAAATTAAATATATAAAAATTATTATCAAAATTAAATGTTCCAAATCAATTTAAAAACACTTTCATCTTATTCCTTGTCGGTTCCTGATTCCAAAAACATATAGATATGATATGTTTGGATTAAAAACACGCTCAGAAAGTTAAAACAAAGAGACGTACAGAAAAGCGTGCTATCCTTCTTAGCGCAACTACTACCCCGCTCTTCTTGTCAATTTCACTGCCTTTGCCATGAGCGGTGGACTGACGATGCTACGAGTATACGGTCTTGCTGAAAATTGGCAGCTACTTGACTAAATATTGTATTTTCGCCTTACGCGACTTGTTTCAGTTTATGTGTTTGTTTCTTGATCTGGCTGTCTCTCTCTTTTTCAGTTTATATGTTTGTTTGTTGATCTGGATCTCTCTTTCAGTTTATGTGTTTGTTTGCTGATCTGGCTCTCTCTTTCAGTTTATTTGTTTGTTTGTTGATCTGGCTCTCTCTTTCAGTTTATTTGTTTGTTTGTTGATCTGGCTCTCTCTTTCAGTTTATGTGTTTGTTTGTTGATCTGGCTGTCTCTCTCTCTTTTTCAGTTTATTTGTTTGTTTGTTGATCTGGCTGTCTCTTTCAGTTTATGTGTTTGTTTGTTGATCTGGCTGTCTCTCTTTTTTTCAGTTTATGTGTTTGTTTGTTGATCTGGCTCTCTCTTTCAGTTTATGTGTTTGTTTCTTGATCTGGCTGTCTCTCTCTTTTTCAGTTTATATGTTTGTTTGTTGATCTGGATCTCCCTTTCAGTTTATGTATTTGTTTGTTGATCTGGCTGTCTCTCTCTTTTTCAGTTTATTTGTTTGTTTGTTGATCTGGCTCTCTCTTTCAGTTTATTTGTTTGTTTGTTGATCTGGCTGTCTCTCTCTTTTTCAGTTTATGTGTTTGTTTGTTGATCTGGCTGTCTCTCTCTTTTTCAGTTTATGTGTTTGTTTGTTGATCTGGCTGTCTCTCTTTTTTTCAGTTTATGTGTTTGTTTGCTGATCTGGCTCTCTCTTTCAGTTTATTTGTTTGTTTGTTGATCTGGCTCTCTCTTTCAGTTTATTTGTTTGTTTGTTGATCTGGCTCTCTCTTTCAGTTTATGTGTTTGTTTGTTGATCTGGCTCTCCCTTTCAGTTGATGTATTTGTTTGTTGATCTGGCTGTCTCTCTCTTTTTCAGTTTATTTGTTTGTTTGTTGATCTGGCTCTCTCTTTCTTTCAGTTTATTTGTTTGCTCGTTTTAGTTGTTGCTGTTTTTAATGAAGTGATCGAAAATGTCGATACTTGTAAACTTCTGTTATTTCCTAATGTTTATTTATTATTTTGCATATGAATTGTGGCTAATGAGTGAACTACCTGTTACATCATATAAAGCGCTCTACATCCGAAAAGGGAGGCAACTCAAACATAGTCTCAGGTGTATTCTATAACCTTAACGCGACTGGTTTATTGTGTTATGTTGTTTACTTAGGCTATTCGCAGTGGCAATACTCATCACGTCTGCTTCGCACGTAATTGTATTAAAGACCTAAAGAAGAAGAGAAAATGAGATTTGTTTCTATTGAATTTGGTGTTAATAATTGATTTTCAGCTTGTATGTTCAATATTTGTCACGCGTACCGACCAGCTCGAAACTAATTACGAGTGAGGGCTGGTGTGGTTTGAGTTTTGGCACGCTTGTTAATTTGGTTTTATTTGGTGTGTGTGTGTGTGTGTGTGTGTGTGTGTGTGTGTGTGTGTGTGTGTGTGTGTGTGTGTGTGTGTGTGTGTGTGTGTGTGTGTCTGTGTGTGTGTGTGGGTGTGTGTTTGTGTGTGTGCGTGTGTGTGTGTGTGTGTGTGTGTGTGCACGTGTGTGTGTGTGTGTGTGTGTGTGTGTGTGTGTGTGTGTGTGTGTGTGTGTGTGTGTGTGTGTGTGTGTGTGTGTGTGTAGAGCGATTCAGAGTAAACTACTGGACCGATCCTTATGACATTTTTAGATGCGAGTTCCTGGGAATGATATCCCCAGACGTTTTTTTTTAATTTGTTCAATACATTTTTTTGATGACGTCATATCCGTCTTTTTGTACAAGTTGAGGCGGCACTGTCACACCCTCATTTTTCAATGAAATTGATTGAAATTTTGGCCAAGCAATCTTCGACAAAGGCCGGATATTTGTATTGCATTTCAACTTGGAGGCTTGAAACTTAATTAATGGATGACATTGGTCATTAAAAATCGTAACATTGTAATTAAGATTATGTTGGTATAAAACAATCCAAAAACAATTTCATCTTATTTTTCATCACTTTCTGATTCCTAAAACATATAAATGTGTTATACTCGGATTAAAAACAAGCTCTAAAAATTAAAAATATAAACATTATGATTAAAATTAAATTTCCGAAATCGATTTAAAAACAATTTCATCTTATTCCTTGTCGGTTCCTGATTTCAAAAACTATAGATATGATATGTTTGGATTTAAAACAAGCTCAGAAAGTTCAAAAGAATAGAGATAAAGAAAAGCGTGCTATCCTGCTCAGCGCAACCACTACCGCGTTATTCTGGATTGTCAATTTCACTGCCTTTGCCTCGAGCGGTGGACTGACGATGCTACGAGTATACGGTCTTGCTGAAAAAAATGCAGTGCGTTCAGTTTCATTAAATAAGTTCGACAGCTTGACTAAATGTTGTATTTTCGCCTTACTCGACTTGTTTTTACATCCTGTAGAAAGGCACGCCTTTATCCAAGCGGAGCGCGGGCGAAGCCCGCGCGTAGCGAGGTAGTTTTTTTTTTCATCTCCCAGCACTGAAAATTTTTTTGCCAAGTGGTGTCTGTCTGTGAACATTGTTCTAGAATTCATCTTTTAGCACAATATTAGCGACACTGTTTGGACAATTCTATTAAAATTAGGCGTACAAACTGATTTTGTTTCGGGGAATCCTCTCAGAGGATCAGAATTTTCATATAATATCATCGGAAGCTGTTACAACGGGAAAATGTGAAACTTTTGTCACTTTTTAACATGGAATTTCATCTTTGAGCGTTTCAAGCGGACTTTAATAAAATAGTTATTTGCGAATTAAGCAGCGGAAGACACTCACCGGTTCAACATGTGTATGGTCATTAAACCTCAAAACATTTCAGTAAGTGGTTTAGACAAACACCTCCGACATGTGAGGGTGACTGGTTTGTAGCTGAAGAGTTTTTTTCTAAAGTGTGTTCTAAATACAAATGACGTACTGGTAATGATGTAATGAGTTGTTCTAATCTTGTTCTTGGAACTCTTGCTGTTCCAAGCTTGTTCTTAGCAAGTCTTGGTGACGAGAACAAAGACTATCAATGAAATCTTTAGAAATAACCTCTGACAACGACGACGATGACGACGACGACGACGATAACAACAACAACAACAAATGACATCGACGACGACGACGACAACAACAACAACAACAACAACAACAACAACAACAACAACAAAAACAACAACACGAGAACAACAACAATCACGACAACGAACATGACAACAACAACACCAACAACTACGACGACAACTACAACGACTGGGTTATGATGACATCACCAATGATTTAAAGGCCGTTAAAAAATCGTTAAATCCTATTTCTTCACTGATTCTTATGAAATTTTAAAGGTAGGTTTGTTGTCCCCAACTTATTTTCACTCCATACTTTTCCAGAAGAAAAACATAATTTTGGCAGTTAAAAACCGTTAAATTTCAATTCTTCACCGATATTTATGAAATTTTGTGGGTAGGTTCGTTGTCCCCAACTGATTTTCACTCTATACTTTTCCAGAAGAAAGACATAATTTTGGCAGTTAAAAAACGTTAAATTTCAATTCTTCACCTATCTTTATGAAATTTAGTGGGTGGGTCCGTTGTCCCAAACTGAATTTTAAGACATACTTTTCCAGACAAAAAACCTTATTTTTGGCAGTTAAAAACCGTTAAATCTCAATTCTTCATCGATATTTATGAAATTTTGTGGGTAGGTTCGTTGTCCCCAACTGATTTTCACTCCATACTTTTCCAGAAGAAAAACATAATTTTGGCAGTTAAAAACCGTTACATTTAAATTTTCACCTATCTTTATGAAATTTAGTGGGTGGGTCCGTTGTCCCAAACTGAATTTCAAGACAAACTATTCCAGTCAAAAAAACTTATTTTTGGCAGTTAAAAACCGTTAAGTCTCAATTCTACACCGATATTTATGACATTTTGTGGGTAGGTTTGTTGTCAGATTTGACATGATGGCAGAATTGAAAGTGTGAGATATCCTGATGTTTCACAATTTATGCTGCATAATTCAGCCCCATAGGCGCTTGAATTTTAGGTGGAGTTGGGTTTTTTTTCAGCCCAAACCAGTAACCCCCACATGGTTTTCATGTCCCTTTCTGAGAGACTTCAAGAAGTTTCAATTTGACGTCATGATTAGCCTGCCGCATTAGCAAGTATGAAAACACGTCATCGATGACACATTTTAAGACAGAGAGAGAGAGAGAGAGAGAGAGAGAGAGAGAGAGAGAGAGAGAGAGAGAGAGAGAGAGAGAGAGAGAGAGAGAGAGAGAGAGAGAATCATGTACACACAGATGGACGACTTCGCTTGGGGTATGTACTGCCCGGCAGTACACATCTACTTAATTATTATTATCCAAGCGGAGCGCGGGCGAAGCCCGCGCGTAGCGAGGTAGTTTTTTTTTTCATCTCCCAGCACTGAAATTTTTTTTGCCAAGTGGTGTCTGTCTGTGAACATTGTTCTAGAATTCATCTTTTAGCACAATATTAGCGACACTGTTTGGACAATTCCATTAAAATTAGGCGTACAAACTGATTTTGTTTCGGGGAATCCTCTCAGAGGATCAGAATTTTCATATAATATCATCGGAAGCTGTTACAACGGGAAAATGTGAAACTTTTGTCACTTTTTAACATGGAATTTCATCTTTGAGCGTTTCAAGCGGACTTTAATAAAATAGTTATTTGCGAATTAAGCAGCGGAAGACACTCACCGGTTCAACATGTGTATGGTCATTAAACCTCAAAACATTTCAGTAAGTGGTTTAGACAAACACCTCCGACATGTGAGGGTGACTGGTTTGTAGCTGAAGAGTTTTTTTCTAAAGTGTGTTCTAAATACAAATGACGTACTGGTAATGATGTAATGAGTTGTTCTAATCTTGTTCTTGGAACTCTTGCTGTTCCAAGCTTGTTCTTAGCAAGTCTTGGTGACGAGAACAAAGACTATCAATGAAATCTTTAGAAATAACCTCTGACAACGACGACGATGACGACGACGACGACGATAACAACAACAACAACAAATGACATCGACGACGACGACGACAACAACAACAACAACAACAACAACAACAACAAAAACAACAACACGAGAACAACAACAATCACGACAACGAACATGACAACAACAACACCAACAACTACGACGACAACTACAACGACTGGGTTATGATGACATCACCAATGATTTAAAGGCCGTTAAAAAATCGTTAAATCCTATTTCTTCACTGATTCTTATGAAATTTTAAAGGTAGGTTTGTTGTCCCCAACTTATTTTCACTCCATACTTTTCCAGAAGAAAAACATAATTTTGGCAGTTAAAAACCGTTAAATTTCAATTCTTCACCGATATTTATGAAATTTTGTGGGTAGGTTCGTTGTCCCCAACTGATTTTCACTCTATACTTTTTCAGAAGAAAGACATAATTTTGGCAGTTAAAAAACGTTAAATTTCAATTCTTCACCTATCTTTATGAAATTTAGTGGGTGGGTCCGTTGTCCCAAACTGAATTTTAAGACATACTTTTCCAGACAAAAAACCTTATTTTTGGCAGTTAAAAACCGTTAAATCTCAATTCTTCATCGATATTTATGAAATTTTGTGG
>NC_090247.1:63206423-63213923 GCF_037325665.1 Littorina saxatilis
GTAAATGCGTCACTCTTTAAGGCAACAAAACTTGACATTCTTAACTTGTGTACACTTAAAAGCCTCAACAAAAATATATCTTCACACAAGACTGAAACATTCCTCTAGTATAGTTGAACCTGTAACAATCCACAAACTTCTTTCCAACTACGCAACCAAAACAACAAACTGACAACCTTTCACGCACAAACGTATTGTACGTTACAAACATTCTACTAGCATGGCTGACACTGCAACAATCCAAACACTGTGCGTCGTCCATGCAACCCAAGCTGAACAAAACGACAACCTTGTATCTTCAAACCTGCTATATGATTCAAAGAATTCGTTGTATTGTATAAACCTTTCGTGAACAGGGACATGCCAGAAAATTTATTGTGATGCAAATAAACTATGAACACAAGTGACTGTGAAGTTTAAGGTTTCTTTACAGTACAGAAGTGTCTTAAGCAGATATCTTTGTTGGTTATGTTTGATGTCTGTTTAGGTGGAGAGGAAATGGTGGTGTGTATGTGTGTGTGTGTGTGTGTGTGTGTGTGTGTGTGTGTGTGTGTGTGTGTGTGTGTGTGTGTGTGTGTGTGTGTGTGTGTGTGTGTGTGTGTGTGTGTGCATGTGTGTGTGTGTGTGTGTGTGTGTGTGTACGTGTGTGTGAGCGTGCGAGCGCGTGCGTGTGTATGTGTGCGTGTGACTGTTTGTCCGTCCGTCTGTCGGTCTGTTTGTCTGAGTGTATGTGCATGTGTGTCTGTTGTGTAACACATGTTGGGTGGCAAAACTACATCATATAATCGAAGACACTGACATTGAAATCGACGACGACGAATATGACGATAATGACGACGATTACGAGGAACAAGCACCAAACCTTCAGTTTCCACATCGCTCTGGGTGCCTAAATCACATCGTGACAATGTCCGTCCTCGTTACAGGAACAAACCTTATGCATGCGATAAACAAATTATGGACGTGGTCACCACTCTTTGAATCGAATGAAGAGAGAAGAGCAGACGCTGACCGTTCAGGAAATGAACGTGACTTCAGTATGTACTGACAATTTATTATGGTGGGCAGAAAGTAGAGAACGTGTACTAATTGCATTCTATAGAGTTGTCACGCTGCACGTGCATAGAGAATACACCTGTCACTATGCCTTTGGCGGGAACCATTGGAACCATTGCCTAGTAGTGAAAGATGCACACGAACATCAAGCACGGATATATCGTTGTGACTGTTTCGTTGTATCTATTATTAAGCCTTTCTTTGTTTTTGTATTCATAATTTTAGAATGTTAGCAGTCTTTCTGTTTTGGATCTATGTAGTTAAAACCTTTTTATCGGTGTGTTTTTGTATCCGTGTTTTTTTCTTCAGTGTTAACAATAACAAAACACGAGTACACGTGGGAGTTTCAGCCCGTGAACGTGGAAGAAAAACAAAATAGCCAGAAAAAGCGAGTATGTTAGATAACGAATCATTGACGTAATTGGCAACAACTTTTTTGTATAATCAATATGTGTTCACCAGCTTTTCGAAGAAAAGACGGTGATTTCAAAGGAGACGAAGATGAAACAGATGAAGAAATCGAAGTTGAAAAAATGGATAGCATAATACATTTTCTGCCTTTTTGACATTAAATGGATGTTCGCGAAAATACATTAAAGGTTGCATGGCTTTCAAAACAAAACAAAAATACTCAGGGGGCTGACATTATTGTTCGTAGTACAGCGGACTGAGTCAACTCAGTGCAGCCTCTCCTTTGCAACGCCTGTTCAAAAGTCCAAAATAGGAGGCAAAAACAGCCACATAGATTTAAAGAAAGTGATAAGTAAAGATGACAGCGACGCCGCTGTTTTGTAAGCCACACAGCTAATTCGATCAGCTATCTCCTTCTCATCAGTCCTCTCTTCTCCATCTTTCTAAATCTGTAGGATTCTGCTCCCGCTAGCTTAATTCATCCTTTAAAGCCTACAACATTACCTCACCATCCATCCCCTCAGTCTATAATCAGAGTAGACAGTCTCCGCCAAATCTTTAGGAAGTTCGTCTTTAACATGAAAGGAGAAGACACCGCAGTCTTCCTGGCAGCAGCGCGTTGGAAGCAACTGTACACTCCGCTGAAGGACACAACCGCACTCTCTTGGAAGCTAATGAGGTGAAAAGGCCACCGCTGACCAGTCCAGGAGAAAATGAGAAGAGTAGTGACCAGTGGAAATGAGTGTCTGAAGCCTTTAGGGGTCAGTCCTTTGTCGTGTTCCCTGTCCTCGCTCATTAGCGGCGACTGATTAGATAGATGTCGCCCCGTGTCCGTTATGTGTTCACAGGACGTCGACCGGTTAAAGCCCCAGTCTGCCTCAAATGGTTTACAGAACGATTTTAAATCTTCTCATAAAAAAAGCAGTTCTAACCTTAAGGAACACACTTGCAATAGCATTTAATAGCATTAAATAACACAGTTCGTTTGAATGGCTATTTAGCTTGCGTAAACCACACACCAGTTTGCGTGGTTTATTTTACCCCTAGCCCTGATCTGAGCCATCGTGAATCCGTGTGATTCACTTTCCTTTTTTTCACAATTTAGTCATCGCATTGTGATTTCAATGCGACTTGCTGTATCTGCAATAACATGTTATTGTGTACCTCTGAATCTAAAACGCAACAAACGGCTGCGAGTCACACGAACTTATCGGCGGCGGTTGACTTCAAAGAAGCAAGTGCTATGCAGAAAATTCGTCTGCTTGGCAAACACGACCTTGCGTGAACTGCTTCCGGTCTTCGTTTGTTCAAACTGTCAAAACTTCGAATTGTACTGATCTTGTCTTCATGAAAATGAATTATGTTATGATTTAAGAAGGTTTGTGTAACAAGCTGTCAATTTATTATTTAGATTTTAAAAGTTAGGTCTAGCGCTAAAACGAGGCGTCCGATTTGTCTCATTGTAAATCCGGCTGGCCACGCAAAAATACATTCTTTGAAAAAAAGAGCGCTCTTTACGGAGGGCACTTCGGATGTTCTCAAGCGGTGAGTGTTTAAACGAAAGGGTGTTTGTACTGTGTGTAAAAGCCTGACAGTGTCGTTGACCAGAAACTGATGGTTTACGTGAAGCTGAGTGTGCCTTTAAGGAACAGCTAGATTAGGGTTGGGTTTGTAGGGTTGTCAGTGTGTGTTGGCGGTATGTCGTTGGAGGTTGGTGCTCTATTTGAAGGGGAAGAGAGAGGGTTTTGTTGGTTGGGTGCTTTTTTGTCGTTTATATTAGAGTCACTGTTGTTAGCCCAGGTGTTGTCAGGTTGGCTTGTTGCTGGGTTGTTGTGAGTGCTTGACATTTACTATGGCCCCATGTACAGACTCAAATCCCATCTGCGTTTTGTTGTTGTTCTGTTTCTGGTATTTCTCGCCTCCGTTTCAAGTGTGTTCCTTCGGAGACCCCCCCCCTCCTCTTTATCACTCTCTGTGTGTCTCACACACCCACACACACACACACACACACACACACACACACACACACACACACAGATACTGACAGACACGCAGACAAACATCGCACACACAGACACAGACAGACAGACACACACACAGGCACACGCACGCACGCACGCATTCACACACCCACACACACACACACACACACACACACACACACACACACCAATTATTTCTCTCTTTTTCCTCTCCAATTTCTCTTCACAATTTCAGCAGCATTCCATTAGCTTCGCCAGCTAAAAGAACACTGACGGATTTTTTTCAAGGGAAAGTACTCTGGAAAGCTCGATAGGGGAGCAGCAGACGACACCTGCCACAGAATCCTGACAAACTCATTACCACTGGTAGCAGTGTTTCGTCTGCTAGCACAGAAACCAAATTGCCTTAAAACAAAGTTTCCTCTCTCTCTTTCTCTCTCTCTCTCTCTCTCTCTCTCTCTCTCTCTCTCTCTCTCTCTCTCTCTCTCTCTCTCTCTCTCTCTCTGTTTCTCCATCTCGCTCTCTCTCTCTCTCTCTCTCTCTCTCTCTCTCTCTCTCTCTCTCTCTCTCTCTCTCTCTCTCTCTCTCTCTCTCTCTCTCTCTCTCTCTCTCTCCATGGAGAGAAATGGAATCTGAAAACAAATTGCTAAAAACCTGTTTCTTTAGTCAAAGTTACAAAGCATTATTAATCTAGACACAAGAAAACTATTTTACAATGCCCACATAAAACCCCATATTGATTATGCTTCCATAGTATGGGACGGGTGTAGTGAAGTTCACTTGAAGAAGCTGAACTCACTCCAGCGTAGAGCTGCTAAACTAGTTCTGCCCAGTCCATCTCTTTCTACAAAGAAAAAGATGAAAAGTATTGGGATGTTAAGCTTCAAGAAGCAGCTTTTGTATAATAAATGTTCATTTATGTATAAAGTCGTCTATCAGGACGCCCCAACATATCTTATACAACTCTTCAAATCATCTCCGTCATATTATTCAAACACTCGAAATAACCTTGCCTTGTCAAGGCCCCGCATCGATTTGTTTAAAACTAGTTTTTCTTATTCTGGTGCGTTCCTTTGGAATTCACTACCTGTAAATATCAAGTCATGTTTCTCATTATCTTCTTTTAAAAGACAGCTCCGAAAGCACCTCTCTAACGACTAAGTCGGTGAACAATTTGTGCGAGTGTGTGTGAGGATGCGTGAAAGAGAAAGCTTCCATTAATAAGCACACTTTTGAATTTTGTGTGTGTGTTTTGTTATACTTTTCCCTACATGATTGAGTTTTATTTGATTTATTTTTTTATTCTTCATACTTGTTCTTCGTTTCATGTGTGTATTATAGTAGGGACTAGCTGTAAGAAAGGATATGGACCTAATGCTATCGTCCCTCGGTAATAAAGTTTTCGAGTTCGAGTTCGAGTTCGAGTTATTTTCTCTCTCTCTCTCTCTCTCTCTCTCTCTCTCTCTCTCTCTCTCTCTCTCTCTCTCTCTCTCTCTCTCTCTCTCTCTCTCTTTCTCTTCTCTCTCACTCTCTCTCTCTCTCTCTCTCTCTCTCTCTCTCTCTCTCTCTCTCTCTCTCTCTCTCTCTCTCTCTCTCTTATTTTTTTCATCGACCAGAAGTCTCTTTGCAGACCATTTGAATTTTAAACCAGCTGAAAACCACTCGCCGTGAGGAACTTTCAAAATCAATTCTGCGAGTCTCGTTAGAGATTTTGTACATAGTAGCTGTTAACGTCACGCGTGTGGTTGCTGCTGCCAAACGTGAGTGATGCTGGTTAGTATCGAAAAGGGGCGGGGGGAGACAACGTAGGCGGGGGGGGGGGGGGGGGGTGTTCTGAAGTCTCGCCAAAGACCTTTGAATTTTAAATCCACTGAAACCCATCTGGCGCAAGGTTCTACCAAGAACAATTCAGCTGTTATCGTTATTGATTGTCACGATTTACCAGCCTTTCTTGACCTCATGTGGTCTATTACTGCTGATCGTGAGTCTGGTTAGTATTGAACGGGGATAAGATAAGGGGGGGGGGGGGGAGGTCGTAAAAGGCTATTGAAGACTATCTGAAATTTCATTTAACTCAAAGCCATCTGTGGCAAGGCACTTTCAAGATCACTTAAGCTTTTCTCATTTCTGAATATCACGATTTCTACACTATCGAAGATGAATTAGCAGCTTTCAACTTTCTAGTGTGGTCTGTTTTTGCTGATCGATTTTTTTGTTAAATGAATGTTAGACTGGGTAGGGAGAGGGGCAGACATAAAAGAAAAAGAACAGTTTAGAAAAAAGAAAGTCTCTTTTGAATGAGGATTATATAGCTTGTGGCTAAAATTTAATATCTCTATGCCTCTCTCTCTCTCTCTCTCTCTCTCTCTCTCTCTCTCTCTCTCTCTCTCTCTCTCTCTCTCTCTCTCTCTCTCTCTCTCTGTCCTTCTCTCCCTCTCTCCCTCTCTCTGTCTCTCTCTCTCTCTCTCTCTCTCTCTCTCTCTCTCTCTCTCTCTCTCTCTCTCTCTCTCTCTCTTACTTTTCAAATGAAACACAACCATATGTACGTAAATGTATGTTAAATAAGACTTCTTAAATCAAAGTACAGCATAAATGTCTTGACTTCTCATCAATTTTCTTGGTGAATAAATAGGACGTAATTAGCGCAAAGCAGCTTGTTCGAATTCTAGCTGTTGTAGATACATATACAGACCAAAAAAGGCATTGTTTGCACCTGTTCAACCTGGTCAGTTTACGTTATGCTGGTGTATTCATTTTCGCCCTCCAATACCCCCCCTCCCCCCCCCCCCCCCCGAAAGAAGAAAAAAATTAAAAAGAAAAAAAATATAATTTTTTTTTTAATAAAAACAACAACAACAATAACCCACGCACACACGAACCACCAAATACTAATCTACCAACCCACTTACAAACCAAGCAACCAAACAAGTCACAAAGCAAACAAGCAACCAAAACAAAACAAGTAACCAACCAACCAAACAAACATACAAACAAACTATTATAAACACAAAAGACGAACAGAGGGAAGGATAAACGGGGGCGCGGAAAACCAGTTATACAGACAGACCAAAAAATAGGCTTTCCCAAAAACCGATAAAATTCATTTTTCAAAAAGAAAATGGACGAGAAAGTATCATCATCACGGCAAAGACCTCTCATTTTTTTAGAATCTCTTGTGAAACGCAAACAGTGTCTGCTAAACTAAAAGAATAATACACAAAAAGTTTGAAACTCAAACTAGCACGAACTTTTCAGCTGAATAAAGCCTGTCTCCAGTGTCGCACTAGAAGCCTGATACATTTATTTTCACTGTGGACACTATTTGTTTGTGTTCAATATTTGAAAGCGCTGGAGACGAAAAGAGAGAGAGAGAGAGAGAGAGAGAGAGAGAGAGAGAGAGAGAGACACACACACACAGACAGACACACAGACACACAGACGCACAGACACACAGACACACACACACAGAGACAGAGACAGAGATAGAGAGACAGAGAGAGACATAGACAGAGACAATGACAAAGACTGAGACAGAGACAGAGAGAGAGTCAGAGACAGAGAGAGACAGAGAGAGACATAGACAGAGACAATGACAAAGACTGAGACAGAGACAGAGAGAGAGTCAGAGACAGAGAGAGAGAGAGAGAGAGAGAGAGAGAGAGAGAGAGAGAGAGAGAGAGAGAGAGAGAGGGACCGATACCGAGAGAGAGACATGCGGCAGACAGACAGATACAGAGACAGACATACAGATACAGATAGATAGAAAGACAGACAGACAGAGAGCGTAACAAAGAGAGAGAGGGGTGATTGGTACAGAATAGAAAGAGAGAGAGAGAGAGAGAGAGAGAGAGAAAGAGAGAGAGAGCAAAAGAAAGAGAGAGAGAGAGAGAGAGAGAGAGAGAGAGAGAGAGAGAGAGAGAGAGAAAGAGAGAGAGAGAGAGATGCAGACAGAAAGATAGAAAAACAGAGACTGACAGGTGGACAAACAGACAGACAGACAGACAGACAGACAGACAGACAGACAGACAGATAGACAGGCTTGTAGAGAGAG
>NC_090247.1:63218923-63238923 GCF_037325665.1 Littorina saxatilis
CAAACAATAACCCCGCAACAACTCCATTTTAAGCCTAAACCAAGAATTTAAATTTGTATTTGTATTCGGTAATACGAAAAATAAAAACGCCTACAAAACAATCATAACGACGGCACCAGAAAATCGCTTGAAGTCTGAACCAAATCTTGTCAGCCTTAACCACGTGAACCTCAAGAACCAATAGCGTCAAAGTCCTACTCCTCTTCGTCTGTCAGCTAGGGCAAAGAGAGAGAGAGAGAGAGAGAGAGAGAGAGAGAGAGGTTGGGGGGGGGCAAGTCCTGTTCAAGTGCACGGTGACTAAAGAGGCCCTGAGACGAAGTGTCGGGCTGAAGCCAAAGCAAAGAGCATCGTCATTCGTCTTCAGCGCGAGACAATGAGTGTAAATGCGCGAGAGGAAATGAGACAAGATGGACGCTGCTCCTTTCTTCGCAGACTTTGTTTGATCTGATTGCGGGCAAAACCTCTTCCATCCACGTCTCAGAATGTACAGGGCCATGGTAAAGGATTGAAAGTGCTGCCGAATTGGAATGGGTGCCTGTTATTGTCCTCTTGGTCGGGTTTGGCTTTGTTGAAAGACAGTCCAATAGATGTCCATCCATGTCGAAAGGCGTACTGGGCCGTGCTAGAGGGTGGGATTGGGTGTTCGTTATTGCCCTCTTGTCTAAGGCTCGTGTCTGTCGCCTTTGTTTGGGAAACAGATGAATTGGATGTGTCAACGACTTTCTAATTGTTTCTTCAATGACTGTAGTCGATGAAGACCACGATGGGAATGATCAACTAGAATCTGTCTTCTAAAATGTGCCATTGTTGAAGGATTGCAAGTGCGGCCTGATTGAAATGCTTGCTGGTTGTTTACCTTCTGTCTAATGTTTTCCGTTGTTGCCTTTGTTTGAAACACAGCCCAAATAGATGTGTCAGAGACTTTTCCACAACGCCTGCAGTCGAATAAGACAGGAATCATTTCGCAGAAACTATTCTGTATTGTAAACTGTGTCAATGTTGCCTTTGTTTTGTTAGAGATCAAGATTGGTATTTCAGGGAGCCTTTCAGTAAATCGCTTCTCAATACCCAAAATTGTCAAATGCCAAAGTTTCAACTGAGAGGGAAAAAAATAATATGATCTGAGATTTCCCATTCCTGCGTCTATGTGAAGTAGATACGCCAAGAGAATTATAAATTGCTTTTCGCCGCCTAAAGTATCAACGTCTCCAGATAGGAAGAAGTTTTCATTGTCTGTCTACAGTTTTATCATTATTGCCATTGTTTGAAGAGGACCCATAGGTACATTAAGAGGTTTAGAAATGACATTGCTTGCTAACGTTCATGGCCCCAAAATAACACCGACTCTAGTTCAAAAGAAGAAATGAGTTTCATAATTTATGTCCACAGCTTTATCATTATTGCCATTGCTTGGGTTATACCTGGATAGACATGTCAGAAGTATTTAACATGCTTAATTGCCACTGACTACGATATCAAAAGGCCAACGATTCTTGCGGCGATTGTTTTTCTGTCTAGAGGTTTACATTTGCGCCATTGCATATGAAGCCTACCAGAACTATAGCATCAGGCCGTTTGAAAACTATTTGCTACCGTGTGCTGTTGTAAACAAGAATAATATTGTTGCCCTTGCTTGCAGATGACCCAGAGCTAATGAAATGCCCTTCCTTCTTGCTTTACATAAACGTGCATTTTTCTTAGGCCGAAAGTTAACGCAAACAAACAACAAGGAAATATTTGCCCGACTTTTGTTATTAAACGGTTCAGTAATTAATGTCAAATCTGGCTTAAATTTGTGTTCCATTGTGCGCAACGGGTAAACGTTTGCAGAAAGCAAGGAGAGGTGAGCGTACTCTTCTGCTTGCTCATTCAATAAGGAGCCAAAGATGCAAACGGTATTTTTCTATTTAGTTCAACTGCAACGTTGACACCTGATAAAATAAGAACAGAAAAAAAGATCACGGCTGTGATGCACGAAGCGAAACTGGGTGCCAGCCATTTGAATGTGGGTGGTACGCAGTCGCGGGGTCTGATTGGTTGAAATTGAGATTTCTTGTGATTTCAACCAATCAGACCCCGCGGCAACGAGTTTTGCTTCCGCCTCGATAATCGACTGCATTGCTGTATAACCAAAGATAGGTTTGGAGAGCAGTCCCAACAGGTCTTTGCATCTTTTTTTGTGATTTCTAGCACGTATTTGGAAGAGGTAGAAGTTAGTCTCAGTCTGCTGCATTCCACTCTGCCGCCAGGGAAATTAGCAGTTGTGTTTGTGCGTGCGTGCGTGCGTGTGTGTGTGTGTGTGTGTGTGTGTGTTATTGTGTGTGTGTGTGTGTAATTGTGTGTGTTTGTGTGTGTGTGGGTACGTGTGTGTGTGTGTGTGTGTGTGTGTGTGATTGTGTGTGCATTTTGTGTGTGCGTGTGCGTGCGTGCGTGTATGTGTATGTGTGTGTGTGTGTGTGTGTACGTGTGCGTGCGTGTGTGCGTACGTACGTTCGCGCGAGCGTGCGTGCGTGCGTGCGTGCGTGTGTATTTGCCTACGCACGCATTGCCCGTATGTGTAGCAGCCAGTATTAAACTTGTCAACCATTGCAAACTCAACGCAGCCGGTGTGAGTATCGATATTTTTGATTGCTCAGACAGATGACACCCCCTTGTCTACTGTGTAGGTCCACGGGTGCCTTGGGCGCGAGTCTGTGTCAGTGCAAAGTGTCCGCTGTTTTCACATAACTTTACGCGGTGCTGGCAGCTTGTTGAAAGTCCTCCTGCTGTTTGTAATGTCTAGACTGTGAGCTCTCTGTGTCTCCTAGTTTCACTACAGATCCACGGGTCTTCTCAGCTGAGATCGGTTTGGACGGGTACATGACATAAGCTCGAACGACAAAAGCTCGAACGACAAAGTCTCGAACGACAAATGCTCGAATGGACAAATGCTCGACGCGACATATGCTCGAACGACAAATGCTCGAATGGACAAATGCTCGACGCGACAAAAGCTCGACGTGACATATATGCTTGAACGACAAATGCTCGAATAGACAAATACTCGACGCGACAAAAGCTCGATGCAATAAAAGCTCGAATGGACAGTTGCTGATTTCAGTACGTATCTACAGAAGTAGATGCCCATATAGCGAGCAAAATTGCGTACAGATCTGTCTAAAATCTGTATTTTTCTGTTTAATTTAACATTCTGCCTGTACGAAAATGTCTTCTTCAAGCACCTATGATACATGGGTCTTGGCAATGATCGCATTCATTAACAGCGCAACATCAATTGCTATTTGTAATCCTGCGTTTTGAAGAATTTGAGTGATCGCCCTTGATTTCAAAGCAATAACATATGAGTGTCCGGTAAATTCCCATTCCATGTTTTTAGTGAGGAATTGCGCGAGGACATTACAAGTCCGGGCGGAATTTCTGACCAATCAACGACGAGAATAGCTCGAAAGTCCGCGCGGAATTACGCGAGGATTTCCGCGGGGACATGGCGTATCTGGCGTTCCATACTATACAGCAGGTCCGCAGACAACGTTCAGTCCAAACCGGTGTCCGACATAAGCTCGAACGACAAAATCTCGAATGGACAAATGCTCGACGGGACAAAAGCTCGACGCGACATATGCTCGAACGACAAATGCTCGAATGGACAAATGGTCGACGCGACAAAAGCTCGTCCGGACTGTAGAATGATGCTGTTAATGTTGGTTTCTTTGATCCGACTCTCTTCCAATCCCACTGTTCTGATGTCTCTATCTAAAAGTCCGTGCAAAACGAGTGCCGAACGTTTGCGATAAAAGTCCGGGCGGAATTGTGCGAGGACATTTTAACCTCGATCCGATTCTATTCCGTTCCAACTTTTTTAAATTTCTCGATCTAAAACTCCGGGCAAAAAGTGCCGAACACATACGAACGTTCCCGATAAAAGTCCGGGCGGAATTACGCGAGGACATTTGAACCAATCAAAGACGAGTATAGCTCGAAAGTCCTCGCGGAATTCCTCGAGGAAGTGCGCGAGGACATTAAAAGTCCGGGCGGAATTTCTGACCAATCAACGACGAGAATAGCTCGAAAGTCCGTGCGAGGAATTCCGCGGGAAAATGGCGTATCTGGCGTTCCATAGTATAGGCGCTACAATAACCGTTCAGTTCTGGGTTGTCATCGTCTGCAGAACGACATTGCCCCTGTATATATGAGTTATGACTGTGTGGTTTTGAGCAGTGTCCCTACAGTCTATATGGAATAGAATTACATGAATCCCTGGACAGATATAAGTTCTCAGTGTAACTGCTGACCTTTTCACAAGTCGAAAAGAACCGAGACCAAGTAACAAGAGCTTCAAGAAAATTAACAAACCCGACTTTGATTCTATACATACCATCTCTCTCTTGTGTGTGTGTGTGTGTGTGTGTGTGTGTGTGTGTGTGTGTGTGTGTGTGTGTGTGTGTGTGTGTGTGTGTGTGTGTGTGTGCATGTGTGTGTCACAGTGTGTGTGTGTGTGTGTGTGTGTCTGTCTGTGTCTGTCTGTGTGTCTGTGTGTCTGTCTGTCTGCCTGTCTGTCTGTCTATCTGTCTGTCTGCATCTGTGTCTGTGCCTGTGCCTGTGTCTGTCTGCGTGTGTTCTACATCAATGGTTATGTGAACGATGCTACCTACAGACAAGAGTGACTATAAAAAGTAATAAGGAATTCCGGCAAGCAGCTGTGGTTCCAACTATCCCAGAATACGTCAGTGCTACCCTGTCAGACTGTAAGACCTACATTCTATATTCTTTGCGCGAAGTACTCTTCTAGGCAATCCTTTTAACCCTGATTTCTTTCATCGCGTTGTGTCAAAACCCAATGGGAAAACACGCCGCTGTCCAAGAAACTAGTGTCTCCAACAAAGCTTGCCTACCACAAACCTTTCTTCCAGATGGTAATACCTCTTGCAAACAAGCTAGGCAAAGGCGCTTTCCTCCAAATTTAGTTTTACTGTGCTAGTCTTACTTTTTTTTAAGGGCACACTCCTTCTCGTGAAAACTTTTTCTTCTTCTTCTTCTTCTTCTTCTGCGTTCGTGGGCTGAAACTCCCACGTACACTCGTGTTTTTTGCACGAGTGGAATTTTACGTGTATGACCGTTTTTTTTACCCCGCCATTTATAGGCAGCCATACGCCGTTTTCGGAGGAAGCATGCTGGGTATTTTCGTGTTGCTATAACCCACCGAACTCTGACATGGATTACAGGATCTTTTTCGTGCGCACTTGGTCTTGTGCTTGCGTGTACACACGGGGGTGTTTGGACACCGAAGAGAGTCTGCACACAAAGTTGACTCTGAGAAATAAATCTCTCGCCGAACGTGAGGACGAACTCACGCTGACAGCGGCCAACTGGATACAAATCCAGCGCGCTACCGACTGAGCTACATCCCCGCATCGTGAAAACAATTCAGCTCGCTATCTAGAGACCATAAGACCTGGCCATCCCTCCGCTTGGTCACATACCAACAATGAACAGCCTGGGTGTTACATGGGGTAAGACCATCCCTCCACTTGGTCACATACCAACAATGGACAGCCTGGGTGCTACATGGGATACGACCATCCCTCCACTTGGTCACATACCAACAATGAACAGCATGGCTGCTACACGGGATAAGACCATCCTCCACTTGGTCACATACCAACAATGAACAGCATGGGTGCTACACGGGATAAGACCATCCTCCACTTGGTCACATACCTAACATGAACAGCCTGGGTGTTACAGGGGATAAGACCTTCCTCCACTTGGTCACATACCAACAATGAACAGCATGGGTGTTACATGGGATAAGACCATCCTCCACTTGGTCACATACCAACAATGAACAGCCTGGGTGTTACAGGGGATAAGACCATCCCTCCACTTGGTCACATACCAACAATGAACAGCCTGGGTGTTACATGGGGTAAGACCATCCCTCCACTTGGTCACATACCAACAATGAACAGCCTGGGTGTTACAGGGGATAAGACCATCCTCCACTTGGTCACATACCAACACTGAACAGCCTGGGTGTTACAGGGGATAAGACCATCCCTCCACTTGGTCACATACCAACAATGGACAGCCTGGGTGTTACAGGGGATAAGACCATCCCTCCGCTTGGTCACATACCAACAATGGACAGCCTGGGTGTTACAGGGGATAAGACCATCCCTCCGCTTGGTCACATACCAACAATGGACAGCCTGGGTGTTACAGGGGATAAGACCATCCTCCACTTGGTCACATACCAACAATGGACAGCCTGGGTGTTACAGGGGATAAGACCATCCCTCCACTTGGTCACATACCAACAATGGACAGCCTGGGTGTTACAGGGGATAAGACCATCCTCCACTTGGTCACATACCAACAATGAACAGCCTGGGTGTTACAGGGGATAAGACCATCCTCCACTTGGTCACATACCAACAATGAACAGCCTGGGTGTTACAGGGGATAAGACCATCCCTCCGCTTGGTCACATACCAACAATTAACAACCTGGGTGTTACAGGGGATAAGACCATCCCTCCACTTGGTCACATACCAACAATGAACAGCCTGGGTGTTACACGGGATGAAGACCATCCTCCGCTTGGTCACATACCAACAATGAACAGCCTGGGTGTTACATAGGATAAGACCATCCCTCCACTTGGTCACATACCAACAATGGACAGTCTGGGTGTTACAGGGGATAAGACCATCCTCCACTTGGTCACATACCAACAATGAACAGCATGGGTGTTACATGGGATAAGACCATCCTCCACTTGGTCACATACCAACAATGAACAGCATGGGTGTTACATGGGATAAGACCATCCTCCACTTGGTCACATACCAACAATGAACAGGCAGGGTGTCCTCTGTGCGCAGTGGACATTTTCGGATCAATTAATTTCTTTTAACACAAAAATCCACTGCTTCCATTTACACAATTAATTTGTCAAAAAGAATGTTTCTTCTTCTTCTTCTTTCATGGGCTTAGACTCCCACGTTCACTCATGTTTTTAGCACGAGTGGATTTTTACGGGTATGACCGTTTTTACCCCGCCATTCAGGCAGCCATACGCCGATTTCGGGGGAGGCTGGGCATGAAGAAGAAGAAAAAGAATTTAATTCTCACGTCCACTCTTGCACAATATCTCTTTACAAATAAAGGCCCTTAACATTAAGACTTCAAAATACGCAAGCATCCGTGAAATCCAATTGTGTCCCTACAAACCACAGCTACTCCAAGCTACAGATTTTAACAACCTTCGCCGTCGATAAAACACTAATCATTTCCGTACTGTTGGTCAAAGATACTGCCACTCAAAACCCAACAATATCGACATTCTTATAATCAAGCAAGCACCTCAAACATGTGAAACTAGATCGTTCTGGTGCTAAACGGTTCTAGTCCAATATATCACACAGATTCAATTATAAGATCTAAACAAAACAATTTTGTTTAAACAACTCTTACAACCTCCACTGCTGCCAATCCAAAGAAAATCCCCTTCCCCCGAAAAAACAAACGTTAAGCCGAACACGGCCATTGACGTCGACCCAACCAAATCATGCTGAACTTTTCAAATCGCAGATATCACAACGATTCAATAATTAGATCTAACAAGAAACAAATCAGAAATACTCAAACCAACAACCTTCACCACTTGCGTCCCACCCCAAAAAAACAAAACAACTTTAGGCCAAACACGGCTATCGACGTCTACCCAAACCAAATTGTTTTAACTCTAGTTTTCCGTCGACTTCCGTGGCGTGGTGTGTCCACTCTGGTTGTCTGGCTTGACAAGCACGCGGCCCGTCGCCCGCCCATTGTTTTCATTGCCAGTTCCAGCCGCTCTGACAATTGGATTTGCAGGGACTCCAAACTGGATCACAGAGGATTGGTTTTGTTGGCCGAGTTCTGTGTGGGAGCCTACCATCGGCTCTTGTCTTTTCTGGCGGTGGTAGCAAAGAGCTAGTACTAGTAGGGTGAGCTCTTTGGTGGTAGGGAGACGGTAGAACATTGTTGTTTTTGCGGTAAGCAAGACAGTTTGCCTTGTCGTTTCTGCTTGGAATGTTAGTAACGGGGAAGGTTTGTGCAGAGACTACAGCGGGCGATCAGTCAGTTATTCAATCATCCAATCAATCAATCAATCAATCAATCAATCAATTAATCAACCAATCAATCAATCAGTCAGTCACAGAGTCTCCGGTGATTGTGACCTATAATTCCAATGGTCTTGTTAAGTACACTTTATGTTACCGTTATATTGTACCACACTACAATGCATTCCTCTTCAATTTATCCACGTTGGTTGAATGTTCACACTCAACAACTACCGATGGCAATTTTGTTTTCAAGCTGTACTGACATACGAATGTTTGTGCAATTTTGCATTTAGTGGAAAGAAAATATTGATGCTTATGGTATGGTACCACAACTGTTAAAAACAAAGCTAAACTCCACCGCATTGTTGCGACGGCTAGCAAGCTTGTTGGACAACCCCAACGACAGCTGACCAGTCTCTACGAAGCTGCCATTAAGCGGAAAGCTCTCAAAATTGTCCGTGATCCGATCCATTCTCTCAACCCCTGTTTCGAAATTCTCCCAGTTTAAAAAGTCATTCCTGCCTTCTGCAGTCACCATTTTAAATTCTTCTTGCATCACGTAGAGGCTGGTCGGCTGGGAAAAAACAAACAATGTGTACATGTGAAGGTGTGTGGGAAATATTTGTAATGTGATTACTCTGCTGTGAAACCCAACTCCTGTGATATGAGAGGGTAAATTCACATAGTGCAATGTCATATTTGATTGTATCCCTTTTATGTTTTATGTTTTATGTGTGTCGTCCTATACAATTGTTGTTATAATCGTTTACAGGCAGGCAGGGTGTGCCGAAGAAAAATTTCCATTTTTATGTAATATTTTAATGGACAATAAAGTGCTGTTATTGTTATATTGATTTAAACAATTGCTACTTTTAATTTCCTTTCCATTTTTTCTGTAGACAAACAAACAAACGTTCATGCGTGCACACGCATGCTGGGCGGTTTATAACGAACGTGACACAACGAAAACGACTGGGCGAGGCAAGACTGAAGAGTTCACACGTAACTATGCACACACAAGAGCACTATGGTTCTAAGCAAAAGCTTTGTTTGTTTGTTTGTTTGCTTAACGCCCAGCCGACCACGAAGGGCCATATCAGGGCGGTGCTGCTTTGACATTTAACGTGCGCCACACACAAGACAGAAGTCGCAGCACAGGCTTCATGTCTCACCCAGTCACATTATTCTGACACCGGACCAACCAGTCCTAGCACTAACCCCATAATGCCAGACGCCAGGCGGAGCAGCCACAAGATTGCCAATTTTAAAGTCTTAGGTATGACCCGGCCGGGGTTCGAACCCACGACCTCCCGATCACGGGGCGGACGCCTTACCACTAGGCCAACCGTGCCGGTTTTTAAGCAAAAGCGCCCTCGCTGGTCGCTTTTCTTGTTTTGGAAACGGTCCGCTTCTCAGCAAGCGTTTCCAAGATGGCGGACGAAATGTAAGTATTTGCACGCATGCGCTCGAGTGTTTGTTTGTTTGTTCGTTCATGGGCTGAAACTCCCACGGCTTTTTACGTGTATGACCGTTTTTACCCCGCCATTTAGGCAGCCATACGCCGCTTTCGGAGGAAGCATGCTGGGTATTTTTGTGTTTCTATAACCCACCGAACTCAGACATGGATTACATGATCTTTTTCGTGCGCACTTGGTCTTGTGCTTGCGTGTACACACGGGGGTGTTCGGACACCGAGGAGAGTCTGCACACAAAATTGACTCTGAGAAATAAATCTCTCGCCGAACGTGGGGACGAACTCACGCTGACAGCGGCCAACTGGATACAAATCCAGCGCGCTACCGACTGAGCTACATCCCCGCCCGCGCTTGAGCGTGAAACATTTTTATGTCGTTGTAACCAGACACGCTCTGTACCATTTAGTTTTTATTAGGGCATTGAAATGCATCCATTGAAAGGCTTGAACAGCAATCTTTTTGCTTTGGGGTCAGATGTCAAAGAGAAATGAGCAAAAGCTCTGACTTGGGTTACGCGTAATATTATTTTGTCCCCGATTTCTTTAGCTCTTTCATCTTACTGTCTTGCATTTTCTTGTTCTTTCTTTCTTCCATTTAAAAAATGAAGACAAATATTCATTTCCAGGAGCACAGATCATTTTGTGTGAGTTGTTGCGTCATTTCATCTAAGACAGTACATGAGAAGAAAAAAGCCGCGGAAGAACGAGAGAGAGGGAGAGAGAGAGAGAGAGAGAGAGAGAGAGAGAGAGAGAGAGAGAGAGAGAGAGAGAGAGAGAGAGAGAGAGAGAGAGAGAGAGAGAGAGACTTAGACTTAGACTTAGACTTAGAACATTTTATTCACATAAAGGGTAGACATTTTATGCCATAGGCTTAATCTTACAATGTGCCCTTTACATTCACACAAACACATATTCACGCGTGCGCCCGACTAGAATCATAGAAACATCAAACATACAGTAATAATAAATGAGAAAAGTAGTAGAAAATACATGAATGGAACATCAATAAAGCAATTACAGAATGGAACATTAATTACGCAATCACACTTGCGCACTCACACGCAGACGCACAAGGAGGAATACATATAATACTAATAATAATATACACACAACTAAGTGCCATTCAACAAGCACACAGTGAGCCTACCAAGACAGGTAGATTTAGCATTATGTAGGCATGCAGCAGTCAATATTTCAGAGTAATAAAATAATTATAATTAACAAAGCTAGCTACAATACCGGCAGCGTAACTTATGAAGACCTCAGTATGTGTTTCCTGAGGGAGGTTTTGAATGCGTTCAATGTACATTCGAAGGAAGAGAGTTCCACAGTGAAGGTCCCACAAAAGCAAAGCTAGTTTTGTATAGATCTATGCGAGTCCTTGGTAATATATATATATAGATTTGTTTGACACATAGCGCTCGGAAGCTTTAGTCAAGAATGCATTTAGGTATGGTGGGGCCAGCTCATTGAGCGCCTTGTACATTAGAATTAACACACACACACACACACACACACACACACACACATACACAACACACACACACACTCTAACAAAAAACGCTTCTGAAATCACTTGACTTAATTGTATGTTTTGCAATTCACATTTTGTTTCTAGTTTGAAATTAAAGCTTCTAAGTTTGTAATTTAGAAGCCGCGCGGTAAGGGAGCGTGTTATTTGCCGATATTTTGCTCCACTTCTTCCTGCGACAACCCCAGACATGTTGAAATACCTCGAATAAAAACAAATTTGACGTGACTTCCGTTGTTTTCATGAGACCACTTATTTGTTTTAACGAATACAACATTGTGAAGGTTACGCAAAGAATTGTTCGCAAGCGATCCTTTAGGAGTGATTTTTTAGGCGTGTAAGTCAATCGCTTCAGACAAGGACACTATCAGCTGCTTAATTCTATCTGGTTGGACCTAAAGGCCTTTTCTGTGGTCCATGAAAACGATACTGTTTCGTGTCACAATGAGCGTGTGTGTGTGTGTGTGTGTGTGTGTGTGTGTGTGTGTGTGTGTGTGTGTGTGTGTGTGTGTGTGTGTGTGTGTGTGTGTGTGTGTGTGTGTGTGTGTGTGTGTGTGTGTGTGTGTGTGTGACATCCAGGCATTCGAGACATTCAGACTGATAAATGTTGATATCACAGTCAAATCTAATGATAACGATTTTATCGCATTCGATTTTGGAACAGTAGGAACCATTAACCCGAGTCTCAAGAAGCAAGGGAGGCTACTGCCATGTATCTAATGTTGGAAATGTTGGATTGTCCTTTCCTGCTTTTGCAACTTTGCTGCTCTTACTTTCATTTTTCAGTAACTGGGTTTTTCTCTCGGACAAAATAAGGCATTTAAAATGAAAAAAGACCAACAAATATACGGTCGAAACAGATCACAAACAAAGGCTAACAAGTTCAGTGGAGTTGGAAGGAACAGCGAAGAATATCCCAGTTACTTCATCAGTCGTAGACTTTTTGACTGTGCGATTTGGCAATTCTGAACGATGGCAGGAACTGAAGTGCGCCAGGCAGTATCAGTGAAGTTCTCTGGCTCATTTTCTGTGCCCAAGAAAGCTTCCAGGTATTTGTCAGTTTCGACGGACTGCATACTAATGTTGTCGAAGCTCAGTCCCGCTGAGTGCAGACGACGCATCCAAAATGGCGTCCTTCGACGGCGCTGTGACTGTGTATAAGATGCTGAGGGTTTTTCGGTTGATGTTGTATGGCTACGACTAATAAGGATGGACAATGGTTCATGCAGGTGCGAACTGTTTAAATCGGGTGCTCATTTCCTCCCTTTTTGTGAGTGATGTGCGCTGAAACACTGGAAGAGATCTCACAGTTTTCTGAGAACTGGTACTTTCAAGGTCAGCTTTGTTTATGGCTGTTCCACCCACCTCAGTCGGTAAGATGGTAACATTCTTTTCTACTACTTCTCTGTTAATTTATAAATTTCTGATTTTAAAAAAAAGGGAGACATTTGTTTCCTTCAGGTGAGATTTTGTTCTTCAAAATTAAAATGGATAAACTACTTCCTGCACGATATCAAATTCACTGGGAACTTCCTGCGCGATATCAATTGATATACAGTTCCTAGTTGACCAATGACAACAGCTATTTTTGTCATGTGATCAGTAACAATGTGATAAGTTGATCTTAGTCGCGTACTTATGTTTGATTAATTTATGCTTTATGATCGTGTGTTTGTGTTATTAAAAATGCGATGTGATGCCAAAAGACAAATTCCTATGTTAATGTAAAATGAAAATGGACATTAAAGTTTTCTTATCTTATCTTATATATAATTATGATTAATTGCCGTACTAGACCTGTCTGTCTGAAAACAATAGCCTGAACGCTTGCGTGGTCACTCCAAAAGCTTGATTCAATACAATACAATACAATACAATAACTTTATTAATCTCTAAAAGAGAAATTACATTGCTGAGTGTTTGTGTCCGTAATAATAACATACATAAAACATTCAAAATAAACATTTGTTCTTTGTCCTGAGAAAATATAGCACATTGGTTATCACATAAGAAAGTATATTAAAAATAAATTAACATGCATTCACCATCAAATGTGATTCTATACAAACTAAGTAGAAACAGAATGAGAAATACACCCAATCTCTTAGATCTCTTAGATTGATATTTAACTGCATTCAAAAATTAAAAAAAAGAGAACACTTTTGCGAACGACTTTTTTTTTCCTTTTAAACTAAAAACTGTAAAAATAAATAACATTAAAAAAAAAGTTTCTTCTGTGAAATAAACATCCAAGAAAAAAGAAGATTTTTTGTTCGGTGTATAAATTCAAAATCACAAGAGATGTTAAAACAGTATCGATGTGTGTTTTTCTGGGTTTTATTTTGGTGTGTGTTCTGGAATTTACATGCCAAGAGCAATCAAATGTGAAACAACCTAAAAACCAAGGAAACAAAAACATTTCAGAGATGTTAATTGCTTGTTTTGTGCTATGATCGATCTCAAACCCTCGCAAATGTGATCTTAAAAGTTGTTCTTCCTCGGACGCACCCGTGAGCCCTCCAATATGAAGCAACAGTGTCCAACGAAAAAAGTTACAGAAAAGTTAAAACAATAAAGAAAACCAAAACCCGCAAGCTAACCCAATTGATAGTGCGTATTTTGCCTCTTGGACGTGAATCTGGGGAAGCAAACGGACTAACAAACAAACATACAAACTAGGCACTTTGGTTCCATCAGACATAACTGACGGCAGAGAAAGCACACACCATGTCTCAAGAGAAATGGATTCGCAAGCAGAGCACGCAATGTTCCACAATTTTTACCTTTTCTTGTGAAGTGGGAAAAGTCATACGACAGATTGGTTGCCCTTGGAAACCCAGTAAGCCATTCTAACCATGTGACCCGTACAAGGGGACAGAGGAACTGGGGGTGGGAGATGGGGGAAGTGGTAGATGGGACACACACACACACACACACACACACACGCACGCACGCACACACATACACACACACACAACACACACACACATACACACACACACACACAGTCACATACACACCTACGCAAGCACGCATTTGAAATTATTATAGCAACTTGATATGAAGTGCAGTGTCATAGATTAAAACCACTTACGCTGTAATAAATGTTGATCATCAAATATCTAAAATCAAATATGTGAGAAGGTGGAAACATGAGTGAGAGAGACACACAGAGAGACAGAGGCAGCACAGAGAGACAGAGAGAGAGAGACAGAGAGAGAGACAGAGAGAGAGAGAGAGAGAGAGAGAGAGCGAAAAGGAGGGGGGGCAGAGAGGGACAGACAAACGGACAGACAGAGACAGAGGGAGACGGGGAGACACAAATAGAGAGACAGACAGACATAGACAGGAAAGGATTAGATCTCTGCGAGCCAGTTTTGTCACCAGATATAAAACCTTCCCCCTCTCCAATTCCGCACCCCAAGCACGCGCAGAGTTCGGTTGTTGCACCCAGGAGAAATTAAGTGGAACAAATCAAAAGCGTAAAAGCCGCAGCAATCCCACCCTCTCCCCCACATCCCCCCTGCTCACCCCTGTCCAACGAGTTCCTCTGTCCCCCCTGCTGCAAATAAAATAGGTAACTTAATCATTGGATCGTGCCAAGTGTTCATACCATTGCTTTCGTGAAAAGATAAGGATGTCGCCTACTCTTCTGCTAATTTGTTTCGCAGGTCACTATGTACATCGAATTTACAAACCCGGATTTATGTTCCAGATGTGCAATCGTTCTTATAAGTACATACCCAGCTCCTGTCAGCTATCATCGACCTACAAACAGTTCCACACAGACTGGTTGAGCTTTCCATTGCTATCCAAGAAGAACGGAATCGGTGTGGAAGATATAAGCGATATCCAAACAGGTACACAGGCAAACAAGTACAGAACGAAGAAAGAAAGAGACAAATTAAAACAAACAAGATCCAATCAATTTGCAACATAACACCAATTCAGTCCAAGTCGAGGATTCAACGGGCATCAGTCTTAAATATCTGCGTCTATTAAACTGTGCATGTACCGTCTTAATTAGCATTATCATCGAAATCCCAATTAACAACCACCACGTTATGCCGCAATCGCAAGTTCAGAAACTCTCACGAGTGACCAAGAGATTATTTTAATTCGGATATGTTTTTCGTATCCTTTTTTTGTTAATCAAAGTCTGCCGAGTCATATTTGCTACAGCAAAAGTCGAAACCCGGAAGTAGCCAGGATCGGAGTTATGAAGCCACGGGGTTCTTTCAAGGGGTGTGTCTAAAACACGCGGGGACACGCGGGGACACGCGGGGACACGCGGGGACACGCGGGGACACACGGGGACACACGGGGACGGTGAATTAGCACGCCGGGACGTTATATAATAACATTCTGACTATCCTTTATGCATTTCTAAAAAAAAAAAAATATTAACTTATTTATTCATTAAAAAAAAAATTTCTCCCTTTTTTCAGAATGTTATAAAATAACGTCCCCCCGTGCTATTTCACCGTCCCCGCGTGTCCCCGCGTGCAGTTAAACTGTCCCCGCGTGTCCCCGCGTGTTTTAGACACACCGCTTTCAAGAGATTCTAAATCTTGGTCGTTTCCCCACAGCATTTCAAGGAGCCTTCATGCCCAGTTTGGATGTTTCAGACGTTTTACTCGGGAACATTATACTGACATCAATTTTAACCTAACAATCACAAAAACCGACGGATTTGCTCCTTAAGTGGGAAGGGCAAAGACGTCACTTTGTCATTTTGGCATTTCCAGACGCTCCCTCATCATGGATGCCAAATAGGATTTAAGGGCGTCGACGTCGAGCACTTGTCATGTAATTCAAGCTGTGCCTCAGATGCCTTTAACATTTCAGAAATGTCACTCTATAGCACTGTCTCAAAACGAAAGTGATAAGAGTTGTCCGTCCCTGCCATAGCCCGCGGCGCTGTCGGCGGGTAGTTCTGGTTGTTTTGTTTACGTCCAAAATGGCTGAACGAGAGAAGAAGATTAGTGGTGGAGGGAAACGTTACTGTGTCTGCTGTTCAAACTACGCGGGTAAAGAAGTTGAAGGGCGAATTGTCATGCGGTTCCATTTTGCAAACACAAACCGGAACTTACCTGCCGTTCCAGGGGCGCAACTCTGTCCGACTATCGCGGTAGTATCAAGACAGAGCTATACTGCCGACTCACAGTTGCACAACAACAGTCTTATGTTGAAATTCAAACCCGTTGGAATGATCCAAGAAGTCGTTATGTCGTTGTGTTACTTCCAGAAAGGTCACACCAAAGGCACTTTTCTATTGATAGGCTGGAAGTTGTATCCTGTCTACCGATCATTGCACAAGAACAACTACAACGCACCAACCAAATACTAGAATCGTCTACAAACTGTTCTTCTCCGAGGCTTCGAACTGCTCACTCAGTATTGGGCAACATTTCAAGAAGTCCTTCATGAATGACACTTCACACGCTGCGAATGGCGCAAGAGGAGTCGCAATCAACGCATCAACCAAATTAGTTATCGGGAGGTGGTTCCTCTCCAAAGCTTCAAAATGCCTACTCAGTAATCAGAATTGAGCAACACCTGTTTTTACAGAACAGTTGGATTATCAAGAAGTCATCTCACCAAGAGCTTTATTCCGCCGACTTAAAATCGCAGTGCAACGGTCTTCGATACGAAAGTGTTCACAATGATGTTCATGCCGCCTGTTCTGAATTGGGCAGCAATAACAGCCTTATCGTAACAATCCAGACCGGCAGAACTGTCCAAGACGTTGTAATACCACTGCGGCATATTAAGGAGGAGAGCCCTCATCTCCAATGCAAAGAAGGATGGAGGGACACTTCGTTGTGGTTTTGTTATTTGAATGAAACTTCATCTCAGATCAGACAAACCGGGACAGGTCAATTTTGTACTCAACAATCACAACCCGCGAAATCGCAGTTAAAATGTTAAAATGTAAAAGCTTTCTTCCAAAGCAACACACTACCCTGTAAGAATTGCGCAACAACAGTCTTGACCTAGAAATACCCGCGAAATTGTCCAAGAGGTCTTTATGCCACTATGATAATTGCAGCAGAAGCAGCCCTCGTCTTGGAGGAGCAACAACAATCATGAGCCCACATCAAGGATAACCCATCTCAGGCGTTTGAGAAGTTTACTTCAAGAAAGACTTTTACTGCAAAGACTCAGACTGCTAAATCACATAGACGATGTTCCAAAATAACTCTGTGTTTATGGGCTGTGAAAGAGTTGCTTTCCCTTGTTGAGTGTTCTTCGCCTTTTCAAAAGAAACAGTGAGGCAAGCTACACGTGGCATTATAGGCTTGCTTCGGTGTTTCTATGGAAACAAGGGAAGGCAACTCTTCCACAACGAATACAAACAGAGTTATATTTGAACATCGTGTATTGCGCAACAACAGCCTTATCGTAACAACCAAACCCGGGGAAACTATCCAAGAAGTCGTTATGCCAGTGTAGCATTTGGAGGAGCAGCCCTCATCTCGCATGCAAAGAAGGACGAAGGGGCGGCGTCGCCGAGCATTTGTCGCCGGTGTTGAAGCATAAATTGTTCCCCAGGACAAATTGATTTTGTCGCGCCTTGTCCCTTCCGCTTTCCCCCCGCTTGTCATTCCTGCCTTTCCAACCTGCCTGATTATTCCGCTCGCCGTTTAGCATTCCCACTTTTTTTTTTTAGAAAGACGGTTGGTAGAGAGAGAGAAAGAGAGAGAGTACGGGAGCGAGAGAGAGAGAGAGAGAGAGAGAGAGAGAGAGAGAGAGAGAGAGAGAGAGAGAGAGAGAGAGAGAGAGAGAGAGAGAGAGAGAGAGAGAGAGAATTCAATTGAATTGAATTGAATTGAATTGAAATTTATTTTACGAGGGTGACAGAATAAGCAATGTATACATGCTTTTTTACATCCGGCCCTCGCCCATTGAGGGGTAACAAGCAAGAAGAAATAAAACATAAGTTTAACTATAGTACACATAACATATTTACCATAATTAACATGTCAAGCAACCAATAAGACATTTTAAGATGCATTATGATTCTTTAGCAATGCTTGAAAATTATATATAACAGAAAAATATGTGTTTGTACCAAAAAAAAAAGAAAAAAAAAGAGAGAGTCAGTCAGTGTGTGTGTGTGTGTGTGTGTGTGTGTGTGTGTGTGTGTGTGTGTGTGTGTGTGTGTGTGTGTGTGCGTGTGTGTTTGTATGTCTGTTTCTTATGTGGTGTGTTCGTGTGGACAACTTATAGAGCCACACTTTTCATCGCTGTGTTTGCCCCTTGTCCTTTTATTCTCCTTTTACCTATCTTGCTGTGTCTGTATGTATCTTCCTATTTTTTAGACTGGGTATGTAACTTCTAATCAAATAAAGAAATCAATGTTTAGTTCGTTAATAATTCAACCAAATTCAGTTTAACGAAATGTCATATCTCGTTAAGTTTTTTTTTCCTTATCCGTTTTTCTTATTTTCGTCAACAATAAGCACCTTCGTCTTCCATGCATTGCTGAGGGACGTTTTGGCTCAAATGCAGCGTTTTTAAACCTACATCCTCTTAGGAAAAGTGTGTAATTTGATTGTCAGAATCGAATTACTCAACAAGCTTGCTTCGAATGTTCCAAGTTTCAAGTCGCAGAAGTTTGATGGCCATTCAAGGAAGGAGAGCAAACGTACAATGGTTGGGATAGGGGAACATTCGATTACATTGCTTTTCTTTATGGAAATGAGGGTAAGAGACAGAGAGAGACAGAGAGGTACCGAGAAACAGAGAGAGAGAGAGAGAGAGAGAGAGAGAGTAGCAAAACAGATACGCGCACACACACACACACACACACACACACACACACACACACACACACACGCACACATACTCACACGCACACATACACACTCATGCATAATAGCTAAACGAAGGAAGTAATACAATCATCTGCAAAACAATGATAGTAAACAACTTTTTTTTTTAAAGTGTGACGTGTGGAAAATGCTGATTTTCAACGAGAAAGACCGCCACATGGAGGCGAAAAGAACAAACACACAGAATTCTCTCCCTTGGCACATAACAGATCTCGCTCTCTTGGCGAGATTTACGAGTTTGCCTTGATGTCTTGGGATTGACAAAAGAGGATTGTCGCCGTTGTCCATCTAATGAGGTAATAAAAAGCCGACAAATTGCCTGCGGACCCCGTTCAGGCCATGGGGATGACTATTCTGTGCCGCCAAGAGTGTTTTTCTAAGACTAAAAAATGGACACACGCGTGAGGTAAAAACCCGTTTGTAAAACGTGACGAGGAAAAAAAGGATGAAAAAAAAATACAAGAAAAGTCAACGAAAATAAGGTAGATTAGTTGTAAAGAAAGGCTGTTTTATTGTTCAGAAGAAAGGAGTGAAAGAAAAAAAGAGAGAGAGAGAGAGAGAGAGAGAGAGATGGAGAGAGAGAAAGAGAGAGAGAGAGAGAGAGAGAGAGAGAGAGAGAGAGAGAGAGAGAGAGAGAGAGAGAGAGAGAGAGTGTGTGTGGGAGTATGTGTGAGAGAAAGAGACAAACACAGAGACAGAGATAGACAGTCAGAGAGAAAGAGAGTCAGAGAGGGACAGAGAGATATAGGCAGAACTAGAAACAGACAGACAGACAGACAGACAGACAAACAGATAGACTGACGCATACACATGCCGACAGAGCCAGCAGGCAGAGCTGAAGGCCAACATCACGCTACAGAATCAACCCAAATGTCTGTATTTAGGCTAATCAACTCTAACAGCCAAGCATGACATGAAAATCCCGGAGATTCTAAATCACATTCCATTACGCAAAACTCTCCTGATTTTGCCCTCGAGAACCCAAAGCCACAGGGGAAAAAAAATAAAAATCTACCCAAACGCACAATTTCTTTCCGTTATTTTATTCG
>NC_090247.1:63243923-63251878 GCF_037325665.1 Littorina saxatilis
TTTATTGAAAAAAAATGAAAAACACATCCGGGGATATCATACCCAGGAATTCTCATGTCAAAATTCATAAAGATCGGTCCAGTAGTTTAGTCTGAATCGCTCTACACACACACACGCACAGACACACACACACACACACACACACACACACACACACACACACACACACACACACACACACACACACACACACACACACACACATACACCACGATCCTCGTCTCGATTTCCCCCTCTATGTTAAAATATTTAGTCAAAACTTGACTAAATGTATAAAAAAAAAAGAGAAAAAAAAAAGAGAAATAAACACACACAAAACAATTGTTGAATCCCTCACGCCCACTTTCGAATTGTGTCTCATTTTTCACAACTTTTAAGAAAAAGAGGTGGACAGCACATAAAGGCAAAAACCACATGCACGACTCTATAGTCCCTCTGCACAGGCAGTTGATGAATTTACAAGACATGCGTCATCCCTCGAGTCATTGGCTGTAACACTCACGTGACCCTTGGGATGTATCATGTGACTGCCGCTCCTGATAATTGATTGAATTTCTGCTTCCTCGGCAGCTAGGGGGTGTACTTGAGTTTTGTGCCAAGTTTGCATGACTCTTAAAGAGAGGTAATGTTAGTCTCTCTCGGAGAGCTGGTTTGACGTGCGAATAATAGATATTCTGCTGAAGAATGGATCTGTCGAACATTGCATGACTGAATAATCAAGTGGAATTGACATACGGGTAATTATGTCAAAGACTGGCCGAAGTATTAAGTGGTCACTCTTTTCTCTGTGGTGTGTCTGTTTGTTGGTTTGTTTGTTGATTTAAAAAAAAGAGTATATTGTTCTAATACTGTTCGCCAACGGTCTTAAACAGCTGGCTTATTTCCATCTAGATAACTAACCTTTGAGGAGAAAAATAAAACAGGAACAAAAATATGCAACAATGCATTCCGCGTCACATTACGGCGGTTACAACTTTGACGATTGTGTGTACCTTCAAGGTCAGTAAGTATACACCAGTCTGTGACACATTCAAATACGCCTGCCTTCCTCCAAAATCAGGATTCATTTCAGCTGAATGCATTGCTGCTCATGATTACTCGCAGTCCGGAATACGCCCGGGCATTTTCGGCTCACGATTTTCCATCATTATGAGCCGACGATGAGCCGATCATTCATGAAAGCTCTGCCATTTCTCTATAGGCTCCAAGCCAGCTAGGCCTACCGTGCACCCCCCTCAGGATCCAGCTTCATTAGGCTAGAGATATTCATTTGGGTCTACTGAACACGTTTTAACAAGTTCGCCACGAAAAAACTCATTCCCACTACTAATTATGCCCCTTTGTTTAAGGGTACCCCCTCGAACGCTAAATTTATCTGTGCAATCACAACAATGCACAGCTGCAATGAATGAACAGAGAACCACTTTTTTGAAATTAAAACAGTTAAGTTGATCATTAATCTTGTAAAAAATACCCATTACAGTGTTCAATGTTTGATAGGTTGGCTGTAGTGATGCTTGATAGGCGCGAACCGTCATTTTCACAGTGCGCAAAGCTTGTCAACTTTGATAAGAAAAAGGTTTCAACAAATTTGGGTTTTCTGTTTCATTTTTTAGAAACTACAATGCCTTTGGATCATTTCAAGCCCCATTTGGAATTCCTGAGAGGATTTGTTGCGACACCAGATGAGATATTTCTCCCCTACCCCCAAAACGTGAAATTTTAGGAAAATGTCAAAAAACATTTTTCATCAAATATTCATGATAACTTCTTACTGTTTTCCAATCAAATAACAAAAGTAATCACATTGACGACCAAAATAGTTCCTTTGTTCATCTTTTAACAGAACTACAACATTATTATTCTCTTCTCAAGACTGAAATAAAACAAAGTGTTCAGATATAGACATCTAATCTAACTGTCCCTTACATATAATTGCTCTTGCTTCATTGTTTCCATATTAAAGGTAGATTAACATAAGAAAGACAATCTAAGAACTAATGTTTCTTCATGTAAGTGCAGAATGTTTGTTCATAAATGCAAATGTCTTATGAATCAATTTCAGCTTTATAGAAATAACATGAAAAAGTCATTGCAAAGAACTTTTTCTTTCAAACACACACACACACACACACACACACACACACACACACACACACACACACACACATACACATACACACACACATACACACACACATATAAACAAACACCCACACCCACACACACATACATACACAAACACACACACACACACACACACACACACACACACACACACACACACACACACACACACACACACACTCACTCTTAGACTGTTTTGCTGAAGTTTTCTGACCTCCTTTTGTTGGTAAACTTTTTAACTTTTTAATTTTTGAAATTTTATCATTGTGTGTCTGTGCGTCCCAAGGACAGATTGTAAGAAAAGGCGTAGCCTTAAATCTTAATCCTTGAAATAAAGTTCTATTCAATTCAATTCAATTCAATTCAATTCTCTCTCTCTCTTTCTCTCTCTCTCTCTCTCTCTCTCTCTCTCTCTCTCTCTCTCTCTCTCTCTCTCTCTCTCTCTCTCTCTCTCTCTCTCTCTCTCTCTCTCTCTCTCTCTTTCTCTCTCTCTCTCTCTGCACCTGTGACATAATAATAACAATAACAGCACTTTTTTGTCCATTAAAATATTACATAAAAATGAAAAATGTTCCTGATGGACGCCACGCTGTTAGTCGAATGATACAGCTGGCAGCTCGTAACTGACAACAATGTGCACGCAGCGAGAGACAAAACCATCTAAGTGTTTTGCGTGCTTTTGCACTTTGCTTGCTGGTGTATCTGGGGACAATGGTAAACGAGAGAAGAATGGAGGCTGTTGGGTAATGGTTGATAATTAGCTTTTGGGACACAGCAGGCTATTTAATCACAGACCAATTAACAACAACTTAAAATGTAGTGGTGTGTGACTGAACAAATGTTTCATATTTGTTTCCATTTGCACGGATCGATGTATTTACACATGTTGTCAACAAAATGACATTAGCATCCTTTAAAAAGAAAGAAAGCGTACAGCGGGAAAGTAAATTGGTGGACGAAATTAAACATTTAGAGACAACTTTTAGTTAAAATATTTTGTTTATTTTGCAATTCGACAAAAGAAAATTGACGGAATGATTATAAGAACCCGTACAAAATGGATTTCGGACGGTGAATATTTTTGTAATTTAAAACAAATTAGACATGTAATAATAAAGGACTTGACTTACTTGACTTGACTTATTCCTGTAGACTCCCTGTGGAGCATAGGGCCGCAAATAATAAAGGAAGTACAATCATATTATGATGATTTATATACATTCGATGAGAAGGTGTTTTATTTGATGATCAGATGCCAGTGATCGGCAAGGAATCGGCGGAGATTCGTTGCTCTGATGTGCATATTTGCGAAAGATAAGGGTATCATAGTGAGAGCACACTGCATAACATAGACACAGAGACTGTAAAGTACAAGTCTCTGATACACATCAGACAAAGTTGATCGTCGTAATGCGGGCCGGTCAATAGCGAGCGAATTGTTAGAGAAAAAAGCTTTGGTCACTAAAAGGGGCTCTTACTATGCCACACCGCTTAAACCCCTAACAAAGTTATTTTCGGACAAATTTTATGAAGCAGCAGAACCAGAACTTCAACTCGCAACACCCAATAAGAAAGATAAATTAAATTATGCTCTCATAAGAAGACAAGAGTCACCTTCTTTACATGGATACAAAGCAAGAGTTACCTCCCTTGGGTTCTGGAACATTCCGGTAGTTTCGCCGCAGTGCAGTTGTTTTCGTTCATTCATTCTTCTGATTAGGGAAATTAAGGAACTCTAATGTCATATATACAGAGGCGGATTGGGGGGGGGGGGGGGTTACAGGGGTTCCGGAACTTTAAAAGAAATAATGAGTGGCTGCTGACACTAGTTGATCATGTTTAAAATCAAGGACAAGCCATAAATTGTTCATAAAATAGCTGATCAAAAGACCATCAAATAAAGAGGCCCAGAGAGCGACGTGTTCTTCATTCTCTTGCATTATGCTGGCCGGATAGGAGTAATCACATTGCTCACATTTCTGCCCTGCCACAAAAGCCTCAAACAACATGCAAGAAGGGCCAACTACCAGACAGCCACATGGAAGCGCGCTCACCTGCCACTCCCAGAGATTCCCAACCCCGCTGATGGTCACTCATGGAAGGATGCTGAACAATGGAATCCGTGAGCCTCTTTGGACTGAAGAAAATGAAGAGTTGGTTCTCTCACAGACAATTATTGATAGCCTGCTCAATAAGGTTCACGAGGAAGGAGAGAAGGAGGAAGAGGCACCACTGTTCTTTGAAATTCGGTGCAATGACTTGTTAATGTTATTTCTATGAAGCTGAAATTGATTCATAAGACATTTGCATTTATGAGCAAACATTCTGCACTTACATGAAGAAACAGTAGTTCTTAGATTATCTTTCTTATGTTAATTTATCTTTAATATGGAAACTATGAAGCAAGAAAATTATATGTAGGGGACAGTTAGAATAGAACCCTTGAGCCTCTGTGGACTGAAGAAAATAAAGAGTTGGTTCTCTCACTGACAGTTATTGATAGCCTGCTCAATGAGGCCAACGAGGAAGAAGAGAAGGGGGAGAAGGCAACACTGTTCCTTAATGGACTGGACGATTCACTTGAATCTGAATCGGACTGTGAATCGGACTAACTTGTCAGGACTGTGAACTTGACTTTCTTGCTCCAAAAACAGTCTGAGATTGTGTGTGTGTGTGCGTGTGTGTGTGTGTGTGTGTGTGTGTGTGTGTGTCGTCGCGATATAACCTTCGTGGTTGAAAACGACGTTAAACACCAAATAAAGTAAAGAAAGTGTGTGTGTGTGTGTGTGTGTGTGTGTGTGTGTGTGTGTGTGTGTGTGTGTGTGTGTGTGTGTGTGTGTGTGTGTGTGTGTGTGTGTTTGAAAGAAAAAGTTCTTTGGAATTACTTTTTCATGTTATTTCTATAAAGCTGAAATTGATTCATAAGACATTTGCATTTATGAACAAACATTCTGCACTTACATGAAGAAACATTAGTTCTTAGATTGTCTTTCTTATGTTAATCTACCTTGTATATATATGGAAACAATGAAGCAAGAGCAATTATATGTAAGGGACAGTTAGATTAGATGTCTATATCTGAACACTTTGTTTTATTTTTTACATTTCAGTCTTGAGAAGAGAATAATAATGTTGTAGTTCTGTTAAAAGATGAACAAAGGAACTATTTTGGTCGTCAATGTGATTACTTTTGGTATTTGATTGGAAAACAGTAAGAAGTTATAATGGATATTTGATGAAAAATGTTTTTGACATTTTTCTAAAATTTCACGTTTAGGGGGTAGGGGAGAAATATCTCATCTGGTGTCGCAACAAATCCTCTCAGGAATTCCAAATGGGGCTTGAAATGATCCAAAGGCATTGTAGTTTCTAAAAAGTGAAACAGAAAACCCAAATTTGTTGAAACCTTTTTCTTATCAAAGTTGACAAGCTTTGCGCACTGTGAAAATGACGGTTCGCGCCTATCAAGCATCACTACAGCCAACCTATCAAACATTGAATTGTTGTGATTGCACAGATAAATTTAGCGTTCGACGGGGTACCCTTAAACAAAGGGGCATAATTAGTAGTGGGAATGAGTTTTTTCGTGGCGAACTTGTTAAAACGTATTCAGTAGACCCCAATCAATATCTCTAGCCTAATGAAGCTGAATCCTGAGGGGGGTGCACGGTAGGCCTAGCTGGCTTGGAGCCTAATAGATATTCTGCTGAAGAATGGATCTGTCGAACATTGCATGACTGAATAATCAAGTGGAATTGACATACGGGTAATTATGTCAAAGATTGGCCGAAGTATTAAGTGGCCACTCTTTTCTCTGTGGTGTGTCTGTTTGTTGGTTTGTTTGTTGATTTAAAAAAAAAGAGTGTATTGTTCTAATACTGTTCGCCAACGGTCTTAAACAGCTGGCTTATTTCCGTCAAGATAACTAACCTTTGAGGAGAAAAATAAAACAGGAACAAAAATATGCAACAATGCATTCCGCGTCACATTACGGCGGTTACGACTTTGACGATGTTGTGTACCTTCAAGGTCAGTAAGTATACACCAGTCTTTGACACATTCAAATACGCCTGCCTTCCTCCAAAATCAGGATTCATTTCAGCTGAATGCATGCTGCTCATGATTACTCGCAGTCCGGAATACGCCCGGGCATTTTCGGCTCACGATTTTCCATCATTATGAGCCGACGATGAGCCGATCATTCATGAAAGCTCTGCCATTTCTCTATCTTGACAGCACAGAATGATTAAATGTCCGCCGGCACGCGTAGCCTTTCTGACACTTCTCTGTCAAAGCCGGTTGCATGCGCATTGAGTTGCGCCCCTTCTCGACCCTTTGGGGCTTGAGTCTTTGCCTTTGGTATTTTAATTCTTGATTTTTTAGCTTTGCAAACCAGTGGTTTATAAAAAACACTTCAATGCGCTTTTCTAAAACCAGCAGATACGTTACGGGTGTACACCCCTGCTTCCACAAATGTGTGTGTGTGTGGGGGGGGGATAATTATGTTGCTATCCAGTCGTCACGATAATGTTACAATGTATCAAAGTCAATCAGCGTGAAAAAGACTGAACATCTCGCGAGATTTTCCAGAGCTTACCTAATAATGTAGCCTTGCAGCAATAAATTCCAGACTGCCAGACGTGTTATTATTACACCGCAATAAACACCGCATCCTAAAGATGACATCATTGTGGAGCGATTTTCACAGCATTCACGATAAAATCGGCAAAGTGAAAGTAAAAAAAACCCAAGTCTACAGTTTATAAAAATCAATCGGCACAGCCCCGGCATACAAAAAACCTGACCCAACATGTAACGAAGCAGTATTGCCAGACTGAGGGACAGCTTTTTATTCCGGGGTGATAACCTCGTACATCATCAACGAGGAAATTGGCAAAGTAAGAATACAACAAAAGTAATGCTTTAGTTTATAAAAAATAAAAAAAATCAGTCAGCACAGCCCCGGCATAAAAGAGCCCTGACCCAACATGTAACGAAGCAGTATTCCCACACGGAGGGACAGCTTATTATTACGGGGCGATTACAACGTACAACATCAAAGAGGAAATTTATGACGGCTTACTAGTGCCAAAACCTGGGGTTACCCATTATCACGTGATAATTACTAATTAACGCTGTCAGTTACTGTTTTCACTCGTTAGTTACTCATTTTCACGGGAAAATGACTAATTTTTAGTTTTGGCACTAGCAATCCGTCAGTAATTAACTGGTGAAAGTTAGTAATTATTCCGGGAAAATTAGTAATTTTCCTGGGAAAATTAGTAATAAACACGTGAAAATGGTAATTATCAAGGGAAAATTACTAACTTTCCCTTGATAATTACAATTATGAGGTTTTGGCACTAGTAAGCCGTCATAGAAATTGGAAAAGTAAGAATACAGAAAACAAGTTCTACATTTTATAACAGTCAATCAGCCCTGACCTAACATGTAACGAAGCAGTATTCCCAGACTGTGGGAAGGGTTATTATTACGGGGCGATTACCAAAGCATTGCTATGGTCCGTACCCTGCCGTTTGATTGCCCGTTTGCTCTTTGCCCATCGAGGGCCCAGTGCCACGGAACAAGAGTGCTTGATTTGCTGCGTCGTAGATTGAAGGGGATTTACCGTTTTTGGAGGAGGGATAGGATTGATGAGTGGAAGCGGGAGGGTGGGGGAAGGTTGGGAGAAGAAGGGGAGAGAGGGGTTGAGGGTTGAATGGGAGGATGATGGATGATTTTGGGATGAGGTTTTCGACGGATGAGTAAGTTAAGTGGCGGGACAAGCATGGGGCAAGTCGAAAAGGCAGAATGGTCGGGGTAGGGGG
>NC_090247.1:63252078-63276542 GCF_037325665.1 Littorina saxatilis
TGTATATTGCCAATTGTCGTGTTTCCATGTGTTGGAGATAGTAAATGAATGAAATCCAAAAGATTGTTGCCTTCTTTTTATATTTAGTCAAGTTTTGACTAAATATTTTAACATCGAGGGGGAATCGAAACGAGGGTTGTGGTGTATGTGCGTGTGTGCGTGTGTGCGTGTGTGTGTGCGTGTGTGCGTGTGTGTGTAGAGCGATTCAGACTAAACTACTGGACCGATCTTTATGAAATTTGACATGAGATTTCCTGGGTATGAAATCCTCGAACGTTTTTTTTCATTTTTTTTTTATAAATGTCTTTGATGACGTCATATCCGGCTTTTCGTGAAAGTTGAGGCGGCACTGTCACGCCCTCATTTTTCAACCAAATTGGTTGAAATTATGGTCAAGTACTCTTCGACGAAGCTTGGACTTTGGTATTGCATTTCAGCTTGGTGGCTTAAAAATTAATTTATGACTTTGGTCATTAAAAATCTGAAAATTGTAAAAAAAAATAAAAATGTATAAAACGATCCAAATTTACGTTTATCTTATTCTCCATCATTTGCTGATTCCAAAAACATATAAATATGTTATATTCGGATTAAAAACAAGCTCTGAAAAATTAAATATATAAAAATTATGATCAAAATTTTTTTTTCGAAATCAATTTAAAAACACTTTCATCTTATTCCTTGTCGGTTCCTGATTCCAAAAATATATAGATATGATATGTTTGGATTAAAAACACGCTCAGAAATTTAAAACGAAGAGAGGTACAGAAAAGCGTGCTATCCTTCTCAGCGCAACGAATACCCCGCTCTTCTTGTCAATTCCACGTGCACTGCCTTTGCCACGGGCGGTGGAGTGACGATGCTACGAGTATACGGTCTTGCTGCGTTGCGTTGCGTTCAGTTTCATTCTGTGAGTTCGACAGCTACTTGACTAAATATTGTATTTTCGCCTTACGCGACTTGTTTCTATTGAGTTGTACTGTTACTTATTTAGTACAAATTATGTCGATTTCAAAATGGCCAATTTGTGACATGATGATCAGCCATGCAAACAAACTGTTGTTGTCCCAAATGGAATACGTTTTGCAGCAACAAATCTAGAAAGATTAGTTAAGCAAAACTCATATTTCATATATATATTCAAATTAATACAAGTTAAATTTATGCCCTAAGTAGTTCAAAATTGCATCACAAAAAAACTAAGTCGTCACACTTCGTTACTACAACCATCCACCAACTTCGCATCCCCTGTCTGTAAAATTAGACTGTTCCAGGCACTACTTTTGGTATCTATTTTGATGTGTGAAGCAGTCAGATTGTGTGGACGGAATGTAAATTGTATGGAGTTTTATTTACACACTTTTTATAGCCTGAAATAAAAGCAGGACAGTTTCGTTACCACTCTTTGATGTAACGACTGAACATACATATTGTATGATAATTGTTTTACGAAAAGCAATTTCGATCTATATTTCCTGTGTATTTATACGCACTACCGGCGGAACTTCAAAAGTGTGATTCATGAAATGGTGCGCGTTTTATCAACGGTCACGTTTTCGTTACTGTTGCGCTTGTGAATGTAGCGAATGTTCTCTCTTTCGAGCACTTTGAGTGTACAAGATAAAATGTTGCACCTATTTCAATTGGCATGTACATTTCTATTTTATTGTGTTTGCAGAATGAATGAAAAGTGTCCTCAGATAAAAAATAATAGCTTGAGTACTGTTTTTGATGGTGTTTAGATCTAACTTTGTGCAAAATCTGCCGTGAGGGAATTTCTCTGCTCGGCGCGTTACCCGCGTCGGTCATCTTTTAGAAACAAGATCATGCTTAATTTTATAATTTCAGGCAACAATGACAAAATCAGTTGAAGAATACGTAGTAAAACTAAAAAGCTCATGTCCTGAAAGATCATTAAATTTCAGAGAAGTAATTAAAACAAGTCGCGTAAGGCGAAATTACTACATTTAGTCAAGCTGTTAAACTCACAGAATGAAACTGAACGCACTGCATTTTTTCACAATGACCGTAGTCCGCCGCTTGTGCAAAACGGAGTGAAACTGACGAGCCTGTTCAGCGCAGTAGTGGTTTCGCTGTGCTGCATAGCACGCTTTTCTGTACAGCTCTTCGTTAACTTTCTGAGCGTGTTTTTAATCCACACATATCATATCTATATGTTTTTGGAATCAGGAACCAACAAGGAATAAAATGAAATTTTCAAATCGATTTCGGAAATTTTTAAATCGATTTCGGAAATTTAATTTTGATCATAATTTTTATATTTTTAATGTTCAGAGCTTGTTTTTAATCCAAATATAACATATTTATATGTTTTTGGAATCAGGAAATGATGTAGAATAAGATGAACGTAAATTTGAATCGTTTCATATAAAAAAAATTATTACAATTTTCAGATTTTTAATGACCAAAGTCATTAATTAATTTTTAAGCCACCAAGCTGAAATGCAATACCAAAGTCCGGCCTTCGTCGAAGATTGCTTTACAAAAATTTCAATCAATTTGATTGAAAAATGAGGGTGTGACAGTGCCGCCTCAACTTTTACAAAAAGCCGGATATGACGTCATCAAAGACATTTATTGAAAAAATGAAAAACACGTCCAGGGACATCATACCCAGAAAATGTCATAAAGATCGGTCCAGTAGTTTAGTCTGAATCGCTCTACACACACACACACGCACAGACAGACAGACACACACACACACAGACGCACGCACACACACACACACACACACACACACACACACATACACACACACACACACACACACATACACCACGACCCTCGTTTCGATTCCCCCTCGATGTTAAAATATTTAGTCAAAACTTGACTAAATATAAAAAGAGAAAAAAAAAGAGAAATAAACACACACAAAACAATTGTTGAATCCCTCACGCCCACTTTCGAATTGTGTCTCATTTTTCACAACTTTTAAGAAAAAGAGGTGGACAGCACATAAAGGCAAAAACCACATGCACGACTCTATAGTCCCTCTGCACAGGCAGTTGATGAATTTACAAGACATGCGTCATCCCTCGAGTCATTGGCTGTAACACTCACGTGACCCTTGGGATGTATCATGTGACTGCCGCTCCTGATAATTGATTGAATTTCTGCTTCCTCGGCAGCTAGGGGGTGTACTTGAGTTTTGTGCCAAGTTTGCATGACTCTTAAAGAGAGGTAATGTTAGTCTCTCTCGGAGAGCTGGTTTGACGTGCGAATAATAGATATTCTGCTGAAGAATGGATCTGTCGAACATTGCATGACTGAATAATCAAGTGGAATTGACATACGGGTAATTATGTCAAAGATTGGCCGAAGTATTAAGTGGCCACTCTTTTCTCTGTGGTGTGTCTGTTTGTTGGTTTGTTTGTTGATTTAAAAAAAAGAGTGTATTGTTCTAATACTGTTCGCCAACGGTCTTAAACAGCTGGCTTATTTCCGTCAAGATAACTAACCTTTGAGGAGAAAAATAAAACAGGAACAAAAATATGCAACAATGCATTCCGCGTCACATTACGGCGGTTACGACTTTGACGATTGTGTTCACCTTCAAGGTCAGTAAGTATACACCAGTCTTTGACACATTCAAATACGCCTGCCTTCCTCCAAAATCAGGATTCATTTCAGCTGAATGCATGCTGCTCATGATTACTCGCAGTCCGGAATACGCCCGGGCATTTTCGGCTCACGATTTTCCATCATTATGAGCCGACGATGAGTCGATCATTCATGAAAGCTCTGCCATTTCTCTATCTTGACAGCACAGAATGATTAAATGTCCGCCGGCACGCGTAGTCTTTCTGACACTTCTCTGTCAAAGCCGGTTGCATGCGCATTGAGTTGCGCCCCTTCTCGACCCTTTGGGGCTTGAGTCTTTGCCTTTGGTATTTTAAAGTCTTGAATTTTTAGCTTTGCAAACCAGTGGTTTATAAAAAACACTTCAATGCGCTTTTCTAAAACCAGCAGATACGTTACGGGTGTACACCCCTGCTTCAACAAATGTGTGTGTGTGTGTGTGTGTGGGGGGGGGATAATTATGTTGCTATCCAGTCGTCACGAAAATGTTACAATGTATAAAAGTCAATCAGCGTGAAAAAGACTGAACATCTCGCGAGATTTTCCAGAGCTTACCTAATAATGTAGCCTTGCAGCAATAAATTCCAGACTGCCAGACGGGTTATTATTACACCGCAATAAACACCGCATCCTAAAGATGACATCATTGTGGAGCGATTTTCACAGCATTCACGATAAAATCGGCAAAGTAAAAGTAAAAAAAAACCAAGTCTACAGTTTATAAAAATCAATCGGCACAGCCCCGGCATACAAAAAACCTGACCCAACATGTAACGAAGCAGTATTGCCAGACTGACGGACAGCTTTTTATTCCGGGGTGATAACCTCGTACATCATCAACGAGGAAATTGGCAAAGTAAGAATACAACAAAAGTAATGCTTTAGTTTATAAAAAATTAAAAAATCAGTCAGCACAGCCCCGGCATAAAAAAGCCCTGACTCAACATGTAACGAAGCAGTATTCCCACACGGAGGGACAGCTTATTATTACGGGGCGATTACAACGTACACCATCAAAGAGGAAATTTTTGACGGCTTACTAGTGCCAAAACCTGGGGTTACCCATTATCACGTGATAATTACTAATTAACGCTGTCAGTTACTGTTTTCACTCGTTAGTTACTCATTTTCACGGGAAAATGACTAATTTTTAGTTTTGGCACTAGCAATCCGTCAGGAAGTGAGCCAAAACAAAAATTAGTAATTAACTGGTGAAAGTTAGTAATTATTCCGGGAAAATTAGTAATTTTTCTGGGTAAATTAGTAATAAACACGTGAAAATGGTAATTATCAAGGGAAAATTACTAACTTTCCCTTGATAATTACAATTATGAGGTTTTGGCACTAGTAAGCCGTCATAGAAATTGGAAAAGTAAGAATACAGAAAACAAGTTCTACATTTTATAACAGTCAATCAGCCCCGACCTAACATGTAACGAAGCAGTATTCCCAGACTGTGGGAAGGGTTATTATTACGGGGCGATTACCAAAGCATTGCTATGGTCCGTACCCTGCCGTTTGATTGCCCGTTTGCTCTTTGCCCGTCGAGGGCCCAGTGCCACGGAACAAGAGTGCTTGATTTGCTGCGTCGTAGATTGAAGGGGATTTACCGTTTTTGGAGGAGGGATAGGATTGATGAGTGGAAGCGGGAGGGTGGGGGAAGGTTGGGAGAAAAAGGGGAGAGAGGGGTTAAGAGTTGAATGGGAGGATGATGGATGATTTTGGGATGAGGTTTTCGACGGATGAGTAAGTTAAGTGGCGGGACAAGCATGGGGCAAGTCGAAAAGGCAGAATGGTCGGGGTAGGGGGAGGGAAGAGAGAGAGAGGGAGAGAGAGAGAGAGAGAGAGAGAGAGAGAGAGAGGGGGGGAGGGAGAGAGAGAGAGAGGGGAGGGAGAGAGAGAGAGAAAAAGAGAGAAAGACACACACAGACAGACAGACAAACGTAGACAGACTGACAGACAGACAGACAGACACAGAGAGAGGGTGCGAAAGAGAGGCCAGGCAGAGCGGGAGAAAGGATACAGACATAGAAGCAGACAATCAACATGTGGGTGCTGCATGTGTGTGTGTGTGTGTGTGTGTGTGTGTGTGTGTGTGTGTGTGCATACATGTGTGCGTGCGTGCGTGCGTCCGTTAATGCGCATGTGTGTGTGTGTTCGGGGCCGGGTGCTTGCGTGCATAGAAGTGTGCAAGTGCGCTCTGATGCTGCTGGTCTGTGTTGCTGCGTTAACACGTGTCTTCGTGTCCAAGCCCGTGTCTCTGACCTACCACCCAGTACCCCGACATAACCTAACGTCTAACGTACAACCTTGGGCAAGCAATAACTATAACACCCAACACCCTACTCGTCATATCTCTTGCCAAAAGGCGATCGATCCAGACACAGAACACCAAAGCAGGCAAAGAACCCCAGTCTCCCTGGTACCCAGCATTCAAATTTTGCATGTGAACGGTCCTGGCAACGTTATTCCATGCCTGTCGGATTTTGCCCCGAGCGGAATGTGTTTATTAGCTGCCCTTGGGGGGTTCTCTCCCTTCCCCCATTTCCAAATTACACTTTGTGCGAAGCACGGCGAGAAAATTGAATACGGGGAGCACGAGTCATCACTCAGAGTTATTCGCCCTTGAAATGGACACCGCGACGGGGGCGGTTCGGGATCGAAGGCTAGTTGTGGATTTTTTGTTTTTTGTTTGTTTGTTTGGGGGGGGGGGGGGGGGGAGGGATGAGGAGGAAGGGTTCAGGCTGTGATCTGCAGACTAGTTCAGTACCATTTGTGTACAGGCTCGATGCAGGTCTGTTGTTGTTTGTTGTTGTTGTTGTTGTTGTTGTTGCTGTTTTTGCTGCTGTTGTTGTTATTGTTATTGTTGTTATTGTCGTTGTTGTTGGTGTCTTTGTCGTCGTCATTGTTGTCTTGGTTGTCGGTGGTGTTGAGCGACCTGTCTTTCCATTAGGAGGAGTATATAGGCAGTCGTACTTTGTCTTCTTAGTGCTGGTCTGGCAAGGAAAAGAGCACACAAACTGCCCACGACAATCGCATTCATACATAGTCCCTTCAAGCGTTATTCGCCATCTGGAACTCTTAAGGCGATGTGTGACAATACAAAATTAAACTTGGAGAATACACGGAATAACCTAGTTTTCTTGGTAGCTATTGAAGTGACTTATAACAATGAATGACAGATTTGTAACTATTAATGGACACAGATCGCTGTTGCTATGGAAACAGCCGCCATATTGGATTTCTAGGAAACGGTTTTACAGCGACATCATACATCAGAAATGCATTATATTTGACACAAACATGACTTTTATCTACAATCATATAGAACGATATTGTTACTGTCTGTCTTACTACAGTTGAATTTATATTAATTTTTGTAATAAGGATTAATGAATTTCTAACCGCATATTCATGTATCCTTATTTCAAAAATTAATATAAATTCAACTGTAGTCTTTTCTAAAAGCAAACACGTTCTATATGATTGTAGATAGAAGTCATGTGTATCTTTGTGCCAAATATTAGGCATTTCTGATGTATGATGTTGCTGTAAAACCGTTTCCTAGAAATCCAATATGGCGCTGTTTAAGCCAATTTCAATAGCAACAGCAGTCTATGTCCTGTAGTATTCACATATTTTTCATTCCTTTTTATAAGTCACTTCATCCAATAACTACCCAGAAAACTACGTTATTCCATGTATTCTCCAAGTTTAATGTTGGTGACTTTAGTGCCTCACATTGCCTTAACTCAAACTGAATTTTGAACGCCTCAATTTGTGTCGATAGCTAGAAGCTCGTGAACAACAAACTAACACGTAAATGGTCGAGGCCGGAGCACACAAATATGTAAAGATGCTTTCATTAATATGTGACAGGGGAGGCTACCGCTCCTTTCACAACGGACTCTGCACCCGGGTTGTTGGCCTTTAAAGTCAACACCTGTGGTTTGTAGAGTTCTGTTTGTGATGGGGTCTGGTGGTTTCCGATTGTCTGTATGTTGAAAGCGGACAAACACTCAAGTCCTTAATGGCTCAAAACCGTAGGACTTTTAATATTAATTTTAACTTGTCTGTATGTTCATGGAAACCTTCGGGTTTGCATAACAGTTTTTATAGGGCTAAGAATTTAGCCTTAACATTTTCAATCCTGTTTGATTGCACTTCGCTTCCCGAGGTGATCGTAGTGTTTCGGCACTCGGTTACAAATAGATGAAACAGTTTGATACTCATAAACAGTATTACATATCCTAGAGACTCTGATTACCAACTTTTAGTGTGTGCGGCTCAAAATCAAGTGTTCAAAGCCCTTTCCGACTTGTGTTCTATTTACCAAAATGTATGACGTGATCTTCAAAGGTGAAGGTAAACTAAGCTGTTACGTCAATCAATCAATCAATATGAGGCTTATATCGCGCGTATTCCGTGGGTACAGTTCTAAGCGCAGGGATTTTTTTTATTTTTTTATTTTTTTTTATTCAATTTATATTGCGCACATATTCAAGGCGCAGGATTTATTTATGCCGTGTGAGATGGAATTTTTTTTACACAATACATCACGCATTCACATCGGCCAGCAGATCGCAGCAATTTCGGCGCATATCCTACTTTTCACGGCCTATTATTCCAAGTCACACGGGTATTTTGGTGGACATTTTTATCTATGCCTATACAATTTTGCCAGGAAAGACCCTTTTATCAATCGTGGGATCTTTAACGTGCACACCCAAATGTAGTGTACACGAAGGGACCTCGGTTTTTCGTCTCATCCGAAAGACTAGCACTTGAACCCACCACCTAGGTTAGGAAAGGGGGGAGAAAATTGCTAACGCCCTGACCCAGGGTCGAACTCGCAACCTCTCGCTTCCGAGCGCAAGTGCGTTACCACTCGGCCACCTAGTCCACAGTCACAGTTTTCAAATGCTTCGTGCGTCTTTGTTTCTTCACCAGTACTCTTGATTTTGGAACCGTTGTGTTTCTACGTCTGTCGTACACAATAGCTGTGTTTACATTCACCTTAACACTTTCTACCCCACCTATGTTGACCAAGTTTGTTTGTAGCCGAGACCAGCTGTGCTGCAGCAGGTCACTCAGAATTGTAGTAAATGTGTGGAAACTGTGTATCAACACGCTGGAATGCAGGTGTTAGATGGACGTTACAGGAAGCGACTGAAGCTAACGGTCTGAGCGGATATATCTGTACCTGGTCAGATAGAGCCATATGAGTGGGTACGGCCCATATATCCGTACCTGGGAGACAAAGAGTTAACAAGCACGCTGAAAACAGGAGAGCAAGATGACCTGAAATGTGTGTCATTTCTTCCATGACCGTCAGCTAGATTACTACTCTGATCCTCCGCTGGGTGTTGCTATTGCACAAATAAAACTTGAGAATATCCACAAGACTGAAGAAGCTCAGAGCCTTCATCTGCAAATATAGCTATTCTGATGGACACGTGGGGGAATTCGGGGGCTGTGATTGGATGGTCTCACACATCCCTTTTCTGATCATCAAAGCATAATGCTACGGAAGTCGGCTATTTTTGCCAATATCCAAAAGCATATTGGCAATAACAAAGACGCATGGTTCCGGTTTACACATCTGTACCACACGATGTTTCAATCGACAACAGCCTCATACACTGACAACTTGAAATTCTTCTCGGGAATGTGTGTCAGCTTTAGAAATGTCGACAGCATACCCTTTTCTGCTAACTTCCCGATGAAACAGGACTAAACCAAGTATCAGCTGTCCATAAACACCACAAAATGCCCAAAGTCGAAAGATGTAGTACAAACAGGGGAGTAAAACGGAACAGCCGTTTTTGTATGACTGTGTGAGCTCAGTTGCCGACTGACACAAACTTTCGCATTCGGCTTTTCTTATCTCGTAACTCCACACTAAATACCCCACTTCCCCTCTGAAGTATTGATGTACAACCCATGGCACTAACATTCATGTTGTCGTTTATAACTGAGGTTGACAAATTCGCTTCATGAAGAGACAAGTATAAATGCCATTCACTCAAACTGAAAACGTCGCTGTCGTCTGCTCGCGTTGTACGGATTAGCTGCTGTTCTCTTCTCCTCCCCTTGGTGCATCCTAGTTCTTCAGTTGTTTCTAGTTTTCCGTTGATGTTGTGTTTTGGTCTTCTTCATAAGTAGTCTTGTTCAAAATTAAAAAAAACCTCAAACCTCTTTTTGTTGCATACGAATGAACTAATAAAAAGCTGTTTAACAGCTGTGTTGTCAAATCGAGTTTTGTTCCAAAGTCAGTGTGGCGCCTGCGCAAAACTAATGCGCATAAGAAACGGTGTCTGCTATCAAAACCTGAGATCAACGCATCGACGCAAAAACTGTCATTTTGTAAGTTTAGAACAACAAATCAAGGTCAGAACAGCTATATAATCGCTATTGTATTTTCAGCGTAGCAATAGGGTCCGATATTTAGACTCGAACAAGTGTAATGCGACTCGTCTTCGACTCGTCGGCATTATACTTGTCTCGTCTAAATACAGGACCCTATTGCTACGCTGAAAACACAATAGCTGTTAATACTGTGCTAGCTGTCATCACATAAAATCTGGCTGGCTTGAATATGACGAACATTGAGTATCTGATTGTTTCTTCTTCTTTTAATAAGGTAAAAATCACAGCTTTGATCTTGAAGTTATCTCTGTGAAACTTGGTCTTGCGTGAATATTAATAACGAGCTATTTTTGAAAATGTACAGAATTGCTTGGCTTGATGTTCGCCTCTGGTTCAACCACACGGATCTTGAATCAGAAAGAGCTTGTTTAAAATTGCTCTTTTTCGTACCACCCTCCCCCTCCCCCCTCTCTCTCTCTCTCTCTCTCTCTCTCTCTCTCTCTCTCTCTCTCTCTCTCTCTCTCTCTCTCTCTCTCTCTCTCTCAGAGTTTCAACCGTCACGATTACAGACCAAAACCATGATGAAGCTAGCTGCTGAGAGTGTAAATACGACAAAGCAGAATGACATGAACGCCAGACAGTTCAAAAGCTACTCTGGCTGTATACACGCCAAGAATGGAAATGGTAAAACATACCCCCCCCCTCTCCCCCCATCTCTCTCTTTCTTTCTCTCTTACCCTGCGTGAACGCTCTCTCTCTCTCTCTCTCTCTCTCTCTCTCTCTCTCTATCTCTCTCTCACTCACACACACACACACACAGACGCAGGCACACACACACACACACACACTCACTCACTCATCACGATATTCCTCTTTGTGCGATGAAGGGACGGCCAGGCAACGGACACGAACACACGTACATCAACACCCCCCCCCCCCACCCGCACACATATCTACGACCCTCTCCCCCTACTCCCGCCCCCCCCCCCCCCCCCAACACACGCGACCTCACACCACCCGTGCACACACATCTGACAAGAAAATCAACACAGTACATGCTAACACCACCAAATATATACTCTCATTCCGACGCTCCGAACGAAAAGTGCTTTGACGGAAGATGAGGAAGAATTATTAATGGCAATTCATTTTTCCTCGCGATGATCACGTGCTGCTATGTCAGCACTAATGGCGACACACACGCTGCAGGTGGTTTCAAAATAAACCATCCGACTGTGAGTGTGCTGCAAATATAGGGCGTCCATTACACTCAGTGCCTCACTCCTACGACAACAAGTAAGTTCATAAAGGGCACGGCGACAGTAATTGAGTTCTTGCAGATTCACAGTTCAAGGTCGTATGTAGAGGGACTGAACATATTGATTATGAAATTGCTTACTCCACTGTGCAATTTTTTTTCTCACGAAGAAACAGTACATTTGGACGCACACGTACGTTTGAGTTTGTGTGTGTGTGTGCGTGTGTGTGTGTGTGCGTGTGTGTGTGTGTGGTCAGTGTTGGGGATAGGCGTGTGTGTGTGTGTTTGTGTTTGTGTTTGCGTTTGAGTGACTCCGTGCATGTGTGCGTTCGTACGTGCGGCCGTCCGTTTTACCAGCCCATGTCTCCGCACACACCATTGCACCCCCACCCCCCCCCCTCCCCGCCCCTCCGCCCTACAAACAGTTAACACGTGTCAATTCGATCCTCTTCGAGACAGAGAAACCAATCTCATTAGGACTCCCATTATCACGAACAAGCTCTCCCAAGTTCTTCCTTTTATACTTATGTTCCCGGATATCACACGCATTGACAACGTCAGAACCCGTACGAGGAAAACGGCCCGTTCCGGAAAGACGCTTGCACGAGCTCTATCCCCTGGCCTCTCAGATCAATTCTTGGAACGTGAGGCTACCAATGCCAGACCGCTCTCATGGCTTTCCCCTTGCGCTCTCGTGGACCCAAGACTCTCGGGCTATTTTCTCAATGAGTCGTCATGTCTGGACGTGGCAGCGTGACGGGCAAGGGTTCTCGTCTGTCTCGTTTTGTGCTTCTTCATTTTCTTTTCGCCTTTTTATGTTTTTTTTTTATGTCCACTGCCATGTCGGTTCCTTTTCTTGCTTGCGCATTTCATTCGTTCCGGCAAGATGAAGTACTGTGTTGACATTAGGGACGGGATTTTCTGGATAGAGACTTGCACATTTTGGCAAACCTGTGAAGTAGAAGATATATTTGATGACGTTACACGCTCACGCACATGCCATGACAAATAAGCCACAAACAGTTTCCGGACATATTTTGTGCAGGCATCTAACAATAAAAATGGCGAGTGAAATGTGTTACCCTCACATGGATGACAAAAGTAGGCACAGCTGCACCAATTAACTGTTGATGGCTAACGCTAACCTGCTGCTTTGTTAGGTCACGTACCCGCCTTCGGTAATCCTTCACCATAGAAAAAAAAGGAAATATTCATTACCACATTTAGCATAAATTGTCACACAATCACCTTGCAATTCCTGACGTTCAAAGACAAAATATGATTCAGGGCTACTCAATTATGACATTACAATTAGCAGATATGTAGAGGTTACATGCCGAGTCTCAGTGATTATTAAAAATAATGGTCGAAGTTAGCGGATCATGAAAAATGCGAGCTTTAGCGAGCTTTTTCATGACCGCGAACTGAGACCATTATTTTTTATAATCACTGAGACGAGGTGTGTAACCTCTTTATTCCTCCTTTCTTCAGTTATTCAAAGAAAAGAGGAGTTTTTTTGGCGAAAGTTTGATCGAATCCTATTCACTCAACCAGTCAACCTGCGCAGGCGATCGATTAATGCGCGGTTGTATAGTTCCGTGCAAATCATTCCATTCTGTTAACACTTCTTGTCAGTTTTCCTATTTTGGACTAAAATCAAGTACACAGATATGCTGTTATTCTGCTGTGGCGGCAAAGGCAGATATTGTGTGTTCTGTATATGTTTTGGTATCGCTTAGGATAATGTTCTTTCGTCAAATGGGACTAGCAGACGAACTTTTGCACCCGTGTTCCAACGTTAAAAACTGTATGAAGTTCAGTTTTCTGGGGAAAATAGTGTATGAAACCGCTTTATGTTGTTTAAATTGATGAGATGTGTGCATTTGGTTGCGTGTGATCTGTTTATTAAATGAAATATTGTTGAAAACTGACCGTCGGATTGCAGTCTGTTGTCGAAGAAACTGAGTGAAAAGAAATTTGAAAGGGGAACTACTCTTGTCGCTAGACAAAGTATGAGAGTTACTTGCCTTGGGAATTTGCTTGTGGTGAACGTTTGTGCACAGCAGACCTAGATTCAGAAAACAACCAAACTCATGGATTTTATATGGAGATTCATGAGTTAAAGCCTGTAGTTGTTAATTTAAATGCGGTATGTTTGTATTGTTTGCTCCAGAGATGTATACTTCGTACATTAGAGCGTTCGGAACTTTTCAGTCGCAAAAGTAGTACCGACGCAGAACAGCTTCTCAACCCATTGCGCTATCGAGGATTCAGTCTGTTGCTGGGTCGTTATTTGTTTGGTTGCTGGGTGTTTATCGAAAAATAACTAGCTCTACAAGTTTACAGAGGTAAAGAAGCAGAGGGGGGAATAAATGTTATTAGGTAACTATCCTCCAAACTAAATATGAGCCGTACTGTACCACTGGTTACCGTCTCACACACAATCAAGATCCAATTATCTTGTGGTATATATGATTCAGGGATTCTTAATTATGACATTGCAATTAGCAGACATGTTATTGTGAAACTATTCTCCAAACTAAATATAAACAATACTGCACGGCTGGTTACCGAATCACACACAATCACGATCGAATTAATTATCTTGTCATTGTTTTGGGATAACATTTCCCGATTACCAAAAGCGCTTTTGCTATAGTTCTACCGTTGCGCATATACTGCTGTATCTCTGCGTTCTAGAACGTGGCACTGTACGAAACATGTTGTGAGACACAAGAGGCATTAAACTTATCTTACATCCTTTGTGTTTTGGAGTTTTGACTCTGTAATGTACATATAGCTATTTTGAATGTATTTTTGTGTACTGGGTTTGGGCACTGTGCAGTGCTTAGTGTATTGGGAGGCACAAAGGGCTTAGAACTTGTCTCATATCTATCCTCTTTCCGACCGCTGACTCCTAAATGTAAATTATACGTTCTCTCTGCATCTCTGTGCACTGCAACTTGGCACTGTTTCCACAGTGTTATACATTTACGAGACACAAAAGGGTTCAAACTTGGCTCACGTCATTGGACCGTATTTGTGAGCTGGTGATGTGTACCGAGAGTGCCCTAGGGAATCTAGTCTACTATGTGAGTACATGTACAGTACACTGACCACTGACGCGAAGAAATTGATAAGCGTCTGTGAGTCGAACAATCACCTCAACAGTCACGGAACAGTTCACGGTATCGAACGAAAGTCTGGCATAAGTTGGACTTTCGATTCCCATCACATACTGTCTCACATCCTGGGTGTGTGTATGGTAACGTGTACAGATGATGCCCTAGGGGAACCAGTCTGCTCGGTGAACACGCCGACCTCTGCCTGGCACAAGCTAATAATCGTCTGTGTATTGGACATTTTCCCGCCTCGGTCGTCCAGGCACAGGCGCATGAAATGAAGATTTTGAGTCTGAGTAAAAGCATATTAGTACATTCTTTGGCTGCAATGTATGCTCCTTATGTGGTCAAGCGCGTCATTTTTAATGTCCATATGTGGTAAAAGGTGGTATGATTCAAGCATCGACCCATGTAAGTGCCCCACTAAACAAAACAGTCTCTCGGGATTCCCAACGTGAGTTGAAAATAGAACATTGTGTAATCTCTATGTACTGCCCGTACAAACATAGTTCATCTCACTATCTGAAATCTGTTCAGGCTCAGGAAATGAATTCATACAACATTCTCACACTGTGCAATAAGCCGCAAGGGTGTTAATGTTGGTATGTGTTCAAATACGTAGACGACCATTACCTTATCCCATGCACAAACCTGGCCAGTTCTGAGATGCTGAGCCAGAATTGTTTCAACGGGAACAACTATGCCTTTAACGATACTCTCCTTTTCGATCAAAAAACATAAAACATAAACTTGTCAATCACAACAATCTGCCACGGCTTTTACAGCGGCTAAGAGCATCCATCAACCTTGGACACACACCAAAAATCAACTGTTCTGGGCAGTGTTCTTGGCAGATGGCGAATATTTTTTTCTGAATCAATTTTGCAATTACGCCTAAGTCAATCTGCGATAACAATTCACACCACAAGTTTAATACTCATCAACTTGCGGATGAAATCGATATCGCTGTATTAAAATGTTACATAGCTAAACAAAACATAAAAAAACTAAAAAACATGTCATCTGTGCTGATAAAAGAATGTTCGTCATAAATCCAAACAACGTACGCGTCAACAAAATCTTACTTAATGTAAAAGTATTGTTTAAAAGATTTTGTTCAAATGTTTTTGTTTGCTTGAGTCGTTGTTTGATTGTTCCTCAAGTCAATTGATTTTACATCAGACTACAAACTACCATCAATATTTAATTAGCACCAGAGAGAGTATACAACAGGGTTCAAAGATAAATGTCAGCAACAAATCTTAACTCGTGTATATGCGCATTCTTTCAAAGCTTTCTGTCTGCTTGAAGATGCTGTTTCATTGTTCGAGTCAGTGAAATTCACACGAGAGGACCATTACTACCAATACAGACGACCAGACGGAATATAAAACGGGAACCAAACATAAAATCCAGCGAAAAACTCTAATTAATGTATATGCGCATACTCTTGACATTTTCTGTCTACTTACAATGCTGTTTCATTATTCAAGTTGGTGAATTTTACACGAGAGAATCATTCATTACCATCAATACACACCACGAGACGGATTTTACATCAGAAGACTATCGGTCTTTTAGTACTGTACGATACAACTTCGCTCTTTTAGGTTCCCAGAGGAACACACATTTGAATTGGTTCCAAAAGCTTTTGGGCCAGTACGCAGACCAAACGTCTCTTTGTGTGAATTATGAAGTCAGGTGACGTAATTGTCGATTCCCAAAAGGCGTGACCCAACGGTAAATTCCCTGAAAACTGTGGACTGTTCGACTATTTTAGTGATGTTGTACGTCGTTTAGGTCTGGTAATAAGAATATATGCATGAACTATGAAGCTTCCTACAGAGAAGAAGGCAGCATTGAGACACACCATGACGCGCCATTGCGAAAATGAAATGGTAATTCTTGAATGTTCTTCGACTTCTGATCTTTTACGATCAATGTGGACCAAGAAGGAAAGAAATAAAGCCAGGAAAAGAACGATAGACACCACACAGAAACACTCTTCCGTTTACACTCATCAAACCAAATGATTCTGCGTCAGTCAAAAGACCATTTCAATCTTGTTCGACAAAGTTGAATAAAAGGCTATTTTACGACTGACAAACACAAACGAACAAAGCAAAAAATAGACAGACAGACAAAACCTAAAATAATGTGTCCATGTACATACACCACACCGCATGATTCATAGCCAGAACGAAAGAAACAAAGCAAGAAAAAGAAGAACAGACAGACAAAACACAGAAAAACTTGTCCATGTACATACACCACACCTCATGATTCAGAGTCAGTCAAAACACAGAAAAACTTGTCCATGTACATACACCACACCTCATGATTCAGAGTCAGTCAAAACACAGACAAACTTGGCCATGTACATACACCACACCTCATGATTCAGAGTCAGACAAAACACAGACAAACTTGTCCATGTACATACACCACACCTCATGATTCAGAGTCAGTCAAAACACCGCCAACCCCCCCCCCCCCCCCCCCCCCCCCCCTCTCAGTCCATTCCCTCCCTCTCCTCCATACCACCGCCGGCAAGCCCCCCACCCCCCCTTCCCCTCTCCTTCCTCCTGCCTCATCGAGTGGCGGCGCGTCCTCATCAGACTAATGACTGGCGACGAGTGGGACGTGCACTGGCACGCTGTTTGCAGATAAGCTGACCTCGGTGGCTGGACCTTTGCCGCCTGGACACCGGTCAAGGGGGGATTGGGGATGGCACGCAGTGGGCAGTCCCAAAGATATTGCAATCTTGTTGATTCGATGGAACTGTTGTCATTGGTAAGTTATTGGTTGTAGCATTTTATTCTTCTACTTGAAAACATGCAAACACTTAACAGCCTGGCTGCTAACGTGTACAGAGAGATTTATCTCTGAGAAGGACGGTGGCTTTAATAAAGGAGGAGGACATCAAGAAAAAAGAAGGTTATTCGGAATCTTACACAATGGGATGTTTCTTAGTGCATCGGATCTTGCCTGTGCGCATGTCCTTCTCTCTGTACACCACCCCTGTGTTTTAATTCTGTCATTCGATTCCTCCTTGCACTCAAGTTCTGGACTCAAAGTTTTTGTTGTCCTCCCACTGATTTATCTCACACACACACACACACACACACACACACACACACGTACACGCAAACACACACACATTGACATTCACAACCTAAACTCGTCTTGCCATGCGAGTCAGACCCAGTAGCTCTGGCTGTGCAACTGTCAACGCGCTCAAGTATCATTTTGCGCACGTGGGACTTATTAATATTAATGGGGTTCTGATGTTGAGTATCATTTAGCACTATGTACTTATGAATAACGAGATCATGGTTTTTGCTGGACTTAGCCAGTAGGTGTAATGTTGGCAATGCGATATTCAGGGTCACTGCGTGCATCGAGGGATGACTCAAAGGATGTTCAATTTGTTTGGCAATCTCGTTTTCTCCAACTCTACCCTCCCTACCCCCCCCCCCCCCCCCCCCCCCCACCCACCCCCACACACACACTTTCTCTCTCTCTTTCTCTGTCAGTCTGCCTGTCTGTCTGTCTGTCTCTCTCCCTCCCTCTCCTTCTTTATATATCTTTCTCTGTCTCTGTCTCTCTGTCTCTGTCTCTCTGTCTCTCTCTTTCCCTCTGTCTCTACCTCTCTGTCTCTACCTCTCTGTCTGTCTGTCTGTTTGTCTCTCTCTCTCTCTGTCTCTCTCTCTCTGTCTCTACCTCTCTGTCTGTCTGTCTCTGTCTCTCTCTCTCCCTCTCTCTCTCTCTTTTCAGTCTCTCTCTCTCTGTCTCTCTTTGTCTCTCTCTCTCTCTCTCTCTCTCTCTCTCTCTCTCTCTCTCTCTCTCTCTCTCTCTCTGTCTCTGTATTCTATTTTTATGAAAACAGGGTAAACAAGTGTACTCATTTGGCCCGGGCGTACAATCTAAACGTGTGGTTACAGGAATCTGAAAACAGACAGAGGGAGGGAAAGACAGAGACAACGAGAGACAATGACAATGACAATGACAATGACAATTCTTTATTTAACGAGGGTAGTAGATTAAGCAGTGGTCTGCTTTTTTACATCCAGCCCTCGCCCTAAAGAGGGACTAACTACAAAAATGAAATAAAAATACAAGATAAAAAATAGAAAATAGAAAAACTAAAATTCTACATTTTAACAGAAAACTAAAGTGAAAACACATTATACATATGTACACAAAATGCATTGCATTGAGGTAAATTGCGAGTTAATTGATGTGAATTAAGTGGTATAGTGCAGCTTGCACTTTCTCAACATCATGCTCTAATCCATACATTACATTTTAAAGAAAATCAATCAAACAAGCAAGACATTGCTAGAGAGAGTCAGAGAAAGAGAGAGAGAGACAGACATGCATAGAGACAGTACGAGAGACAGAGAGACGGAGAGACGGAGAGAGACAGAGACAGACTCAGAGACAGCGACAGAGAAAGACAGAGACAGAAGAGGACAAGGAGAGAGACACACATACAGACGGACAGACATAGTGCCCTTCTTTGCCCTGAGAAATTCATCCTTGCGTTGTGTACACACTTACCACCATCTGGTACACGTCTCAGTTCGACCACGACCACAGGACATTGCAACCTATCCCCCTAACACGACTAGGTGGTGCACAAAAGTCCAATTACACCGAACAAACACGTCCATCTCTCGTCTTCCGTGTCCTCCCTCAAGCAACGATTCCCGTACCGCATTCGAACAAAGTCGCCCTCAGACTTTAAACAAAAATCCAAGCCTACATAAGGTCTGCACAGATTCCTCTGACAAGAAAAAAAAATCTCCTGCCAAATGGGAGCAAAGGGAAAAAAATCTCCCCAAACTCAACCCGTTTTCTGATAAAACGGTCTCAGAGCTGGACCGTCTTCGGACGGAGACGTTTTATTGACAAGCGATACAGGAATCGGACGGTCTGTCGATAGGCCCCGTTTAATTAAGTCTCTTGCAAAGAAGTCTCCCCCGTTCCCTTGAAGCGTGGGGCTGCGTGTATCTATCGGTCTGTCCAGGAAATCTTTAATCATGCTGAATCAGATCCGACAGCTCTTTACAGTGGTTCAGCATGCCATGTTTTTCTGTGGCAGCTAAGGTGCAGTTGTTTCAAGGGAGGAGTTTGTTTCAGGCCGAAGCTAGGTCCATGTTGCAAGCGCAATTTGGAGGTGTCAAATATATGGCACAACCATACCCTGCCCCTCCCCCCCTCCCCGCATCCACAGCCCCCCACATCAACCCCAACCAACCCCCTCCCCGCCCCCATCGGCGTCTCCCCCTACCCCCCCCCCCCCCCCCCCCCTCCGCTTCCCTACAGAAAAAAGCAAAGAATACACGCGAATTGCAAATAGTTGGAAAGATGAAGAGAAATGCTTCCCGGTGTAGAGTTCGGAATTTGTTTTTGTTTTTATATCTCCGACTGATATGTGGGCAAGGTTATGCGCAAATATATAGCAGTATTAATATACAGAAACATGTAGCTGCGGTTTTTCCTGCAACATTCAGTGAGTTAATGTCATGGAGGACAACAGCGTGTGCAAGCTGCAAGTGTGTGTAGAAAACAATTTTTTGGTGACACTTGAATATAGATAGAGATAAACACACACACACACACACACACACACACACACACACACTAACACACACACACACACATACACACACCCACACGCGCACACATAAACACACACACACACACACACACACACACACACACACACACACACACACACACCACTTTTTCATAGCGAAGATAAAAAACGGGATTTCTGCATACAAAATGATTGTCTTCTTCTCTTTCTTTTTCATCATTGATTTCTTTTTTCTACTATTTTGTTTTTTGTTTTTTGCACAAAACTTGGTCGGAGATTATTAGCTTTCTCGCAATGACAGGCAATATCTGCAATACAAGGACGCGTTGAAATTAATGTGGCCGCCATGACGGTTTACCAAGGGAGACAACTCGCCCGGACCTGTTTGGACAGTAATTGGGGAAAAAAGGAATGGAGGGAACAGGCTGGCGTTCGGAATTGGATTAGATTATGGAACCAAACAGGACAGCAGACTTTGAATAAACATTGTATATGCTCTTTTAAGGTGTTTGCAGCTTTGAGTTTGCATACCAAGTTTGTTTTCAGACCTGCAGTGCAGTCCCCCTTTTAAGACCTCCACAAATCTGAAAAAATCAGATCTTAAAAGGGGGGAGTCCTTACATTGGGTACACTAACAGAGATTTTGAACAGAATGTCTGTAAAAACAAATGGGAGGGAGCCTTAAATTGGGGGGGGGGGGGCTTTTAGAGAGGGGGGGGGAAGGTCCGCCGTATTACAATTATACAACAGATAATTAACACAAATGCAGTTAGCATTTTTTTGGACAGTCCTCTCAAGTAATGTTTCACTGCGCGAATAACCAAGTCAGTGAGTACGTTCTCGAAGCTCTTCGTCATTTTCTTGAAATACATTCATCTAAGACAAGATACAACATTCTGTTGTAATGTCATCGAGTGCATTGTGCTACATCTTCTCGAACTTATTTTTCGTTCTGCCGCCAGAGCTTCCAGTTTGGAAAGCAGCGTGGAGAAGAGACTTGTCTGTGTGTGTCGCTGTTCAGTCTAGCTCTCTGTCAGTCTGTTTCTTTCTCTGCCTCTGTCTGTGTGTTTTTGTCTGTCTATCATATATAATATTATCTCTCTATCTCTGTCTCCCTCTCACCCACCCTCTCGCCCTGTCGCCCCGCCCCCCTCTCTCTCTCTCTCTCTCTCTCTCTCTCTCTCTCTCTCTCTCTCTCTCTCTCTCTCTCTCTCTCTCTCTGTCTCTCTCTCTGTCTCTCTCCATCTATCCCACCCTTTCTTTCCCTCTCTCTTATAAGCAATTGGTAAAATGCAAATGAGTAGTCGTGTTATGTGTATGATTGAACTGTTCTTCCTTTTAGAAGTCTTGTATGTACAAGATAAGACGATTAAAAAAAAAAGAGTAAATGTAGTGTACGTGCGTCTGTTTTGAGTGTTTATGTAAGGGACAGGTTGTAAGATTAGGCTTTGCCTAAAACCTTTATCATTGTGTACTTAAAGTTCTGAGTTCTCTCTCTCCCTCGGTCTCTCCCTCCTACTGTTTGTGTGAAAGACAATGTGCCTTCGTGGGAGGGGGGGGGAGGGAGGGGGAGGGAGGGGGGGGGGGGGGGGGGTTAACGAGAACTTTGAACACACTATGCATGTGATACATAAATCAGTGTTGTGCATCACGTCAAAATTACGTAAAAACTACAATGTAAAGAAAAAAAAAATTAATCACGGAGCCTGCGCACTTCGATTTATTGTCTCAGAAATGCAGATTAAAATCGCATTCTTCGATCAATCTTCGTCCCGCAGCGCCATTTTTGTAACACTCATATCCGCGCTGCTCTGCTGATTGTCAATTTCCAATTTCCATCCGGGTCTTCCTTCTCACGTCTGATTGGATGATGGCAAGGTTGCCGTGTCTGGCAGGCCGATATTCAGCTTATATCACATGCTGCTACATGTTTTCGTCCTGTCGTCAGTGCATCACGAGATGACAGCTAAATGTGTTCAAATAATACAGCGTTTTTCTGTTTCCTTTTTTCATTATTTTGCTTTTTTATTTCGATAGAGAAAATGAAATTTTTACGCCCTCACGGCAAAGCCATTAGGGGCATGTTACACGGGAAAACCTTTTATTTCGATCTACCTTCCTTCTTTTTTATACAGTTATTACTTCTTGTTCTTGTTCTTGTTCCTGTTCTTGTTCTTGTTGTTGTCCTTTTTTTGTTTTGTTTTTTCTTCTTCTTCTTCTTCTTCTTCTTCTTCTTCTTCTTCTTCTTCTTCTTCTTCTTCTTCTTCTTCTTCTTCTTCTTCTTCTTCTTCTTCTTCTTCTTCTTCTTCTTCTTCTTCTTCTTCTTCTTCTTCTTCTTCTTCTTCGTCTTCTTCTTCTGTGTTTTTTTGTTTGTTGTTGGGTGGTTTTTTGTTTTGTTTTGTTCGGCCAAGTACAATATTGTCGGGCGTTTAATAATACCAGGAAGAGAGAAAAAATTCAACTAGATAATAAACATGCGCCTTTTACAATCTTCAATAACACAATGCACGTTTCAGTTTCTTCGGTTACTTCTTCTTCTTCTTTTGTTGTTGTTGTTGTTGGTCGTTCTTCTTTTCTGTCAGATTTAGCGACATACGCGTGTGAATTTGTATTACACTGTGTGTCTGTGTTCATTTTACGTCGTAGCGCAGCCTCAGGCAAAATACATCAATTTTCACTATATTACTGTTGTTGAACTGGACTGGAACTATAGGACGTCGCTATTATTATCTCTCCGTATGTTTCACCTGCGCTCAGAAAAGGTGTTCTGTCATATGATTGGTTGGTTTTGAAGACATCAATAACAGTGCCTCGCATAAATGGCAATTTTGAATTTCAGAAATATCGTGGATCACGTGGCTGTGTTTCAACCAAGTAAGGATGTATGACTGCTTGCCGCTTTCACCTTTCGTACGATGAAATACAGTCGCATGTATAATGGAATGACAATCATGTTCTTGTTTACATTATACGTGAACTTTCAGATTTAAATATAACGAAAACACACCAGTAGCCAGGTTAGGTACTTGTATATCAATATTTCTGCATGTAACTGCCTTCTTCAGGATGGTATGGACAGAATGGAATGACGCCACGTGATATACAGTGTAATGAGTTGTGAATTTGCATATTCAGGACGATTACTATGACTTCTTACTGCGCTGATGTTTTTGTTTTGTTTTGTATCTATTTCTCTAATGGGCGGTTCTGGTGAGGTTATGCCCTCTCTTTCTTTCGGCTGGTAACTGGCGCCACCTCGCGGCAAAATCCCACGAGAAAGGAAATAAAACTTGCATTGGTCCCAACTAGCATATCGGTTTGGTAACAGTTCGTGTGTAAGTCGTGCATTTTATACGGTAAACAGACAATGGTCGGTTCTGGTGAGGTTATGCCCCTTCTTTCTTTCGGCTGGTAACTGGTGCCACCTCGCAGCAAGATCACAGGAGTTGTCTCGCGTTATCACCCCAGAAGCGCTCATTGGAACCACTGTTGGTACTATTTTGCATCGTACACAGCCAGCAAATTAATGTTCCAAAAATAAATATTCTGATTTATTTTCCAAAAGTACTGTGGCACAGTTTTGTTGCTTGGTATATTGTTAGCTCGACATTATTTTCGTCATCCTATGATACCCAGCAACCCATTTAGGAGTTGGAACGAACAAGTGTTCCCGGGGTACATCTGTTTGTGACGAACGATAATCAGTTTCGACTTATTGTACCAAAAGAAACTGATGGTTCTCTCAGAAGCTTGAACGGCGGCTGTGCTGAAAAGCCTGACTATGTTGTCGTGCCTGTGTACAAATAAAGTTAATTGTGTGATATTTTATGAAGAAAGATCAAATGAAACAGTGTGTGCGTGTGTGTGTGTGTGTGTGTGTGTGTGTGTGTGTGTGTGTGTGTGTGTGTGTGTTTGTGTGTGTGTGTGTACGTGTGTGTGTGTGTGTGTGTGTGTGTCTGTCTGTCTGTCTGTCTGTCTGTCTGTCTGTCTGTTTGACTGTCTGTTATCCGTTAGCAGGAGGCGCGGAGGCAGGAAAGAAATTGAAAAAGAAAGAGAATCCTATTTAATCACCGAACACAATTTTTTTGTTAAATCCACCATGACAGATTGAAATATACGCAATAAGAAAGATGATTCCTTTGAACTTTTCTTCATCCGAACTTTTACACTAATACATTTAATTTCTGAAAGAGTTTCAACCTAAATAATTATAATCAAGATATGAATCTCTGCTTGTTCGATTCATTCTTTCAAGCAACACTATAGAATTAAAGGACAGTAAAAAATAAATATGTTTTTTTCATCTTTCACATTCAAAGGATTTATCCCAAGAAACTATCCCCAGGACCCCAGACTCTAAAAGGGCACATGAAGGCAAGAGAATTTGGATCAAAGCGTGCCAGTTTTGTGTTAAGAGATTGATTGAGAAACCTTGGTAAATACAACTTCCGCGTTAGTGGGCACCCTGTCATTTCCTGGCAAGAAAGAGAAAAAAAATTCCATTATAAAA